>NC_041381.1:631360263-631414793 GCF_002162155.2 Triticum dicoccoides
AGGGCCCATACGGGTCAAAGGTAACAGGCGAGTCGACTCGCCACGAGACCGGTCGACTGGCGCAGGCACACGGGTGATATCATGTCTACAAATACGCTAACTGCAAGTTTTTACATGAGGGGCTCCCCCTCCCAATATGCTCTTACAATCCTCTGGGCCAAGCCCGAACTCTCTCTACGCAGGATAAAAGCAGGAACAGCACGCGATCAATCGGATAAATCCCCCAATGCATCCTCAGGGACACCTCCGGAGTCGCCACTGGCATCACTGGCCTCGCCATCACCTTCTGCGCCGCCGCCGACAGCACCTGGGCCGTTCACCACTCCGCCCTCATCAGCGGCCACGACCATGCCATCGTCATCAGACGTGAAAGCCCTGACAAGGGCGTCCATGTTGTCTTCCACCCAACATGCCAAATCGCCTCGGATCGCCAGGGGTACCGGTGCGATGGCGGCGTCAAAGTCGAAATGGTGATCCATGTTCTGGAGATGACTGAAGACGCGAGAAAAAGCACGCCCCAGTAGGGCACGGCTCCTCTCCTCCACCAACCTATCGGCTCTGCCCGCCCGAGCCTCCAGCTGCGTCACCACGTCGGTGAAGAACTGAAGGTTACCAGCATAGTTGACCACACGAGGTTCCCCAACGGCTGCCTCGCAGATGATACCCAAGGCCGTGTTGGCTCTTTCCCGGAGCTCACGGAGCATGGGGTTGTGCACGTGCTCCAAGGTCTGCCGTTGGCGTATCTCGTCTTTGTTCCGCCGTGCAATAGCCTCGGCCGCGTCCACCCTTTGGTGGAGAAGAAGCACCTCGGGGCGGGAGGAAGCCAGTTCCGCCTGTGCCGCGCCAAGAGCGGCTCGGGCAACGTCCCCGCGCCGCGTCACTTCATCCAGCTTGGCCTTCAGGGCGGCGGTCCTCCCCTCTGCTTCAACCTTGATCAACTCCAGCCTCTCCTCGAACTCACGCTCAAGGTTCAAGCGGGCCTCCACCACCCGGCGATCAACCTCTTCTGCGGCTCGGGCTTCCCTCTCAGCAACGTCCTCCTCCGCCCGCATCACCATGCGCTCCTTTGTCTCCAACCGCTCGAGGTCCAGGGTGCGTTTGGTGGCCTCCATCATCAACGCCTCCTCGCGTCTCTGGAGCTCCGCCTGGTCAGCCGAAGCCCCCTCCATAGATGCAAGGGCCGCCTCATGCAACTCCACCCGCTCCTCCAGGGAGCTACTCTAGGCCCGGAGCTCCCACGCCCGCTCTTCTGCGACCTTGCGCCGACGGTCAGCCTCCTGAGCCTCCAAGACGGCCCGGGAGCAGGCCTCCCGAGAGGCTGCCAGCAACACCTCAGCCTTCTCATTGTCGAGGTCACGCTGGTGGCGTGCAAGAGCGACGGCCACCTATAGCTTGCGCCTCTCCTCAGCTAGGCGCACGCCCTCGGCCTCAAGACGTGTGTCCTCATCGGCGAGCTCTTCACCAAGCTGGCTCACCGCGTCCGCCACCCTCCGGAGGAACCCTTGGCGGAGGGCGCGGCGCTCCCGAGTGCGCTCGAGCATGTCTTCCGCATCGCCTTCCACCTCGGGCGCGCGGGGAGGGCCACAGAACAACACGCCCCCTCCGGGCAGGGGGCTAGGGGCTGGCGCCCTCGCGATGACCGGACGCGCCTCGCCAGAAGCCTGGTCCAGAACCAGTTCGCCCTCCAAGGAAGACCGTAGGGCCGGTGTCGGTGTCAAAACCGGCGGATCTCGGGTAGGGGGTCCCAAGTAGTGCGTCTTAGGATCAATGGTAACAGGAGGCAAGGGACACAATGTTTACCCAGGTTCGGGCCCTCTCGATGGAGGTAAAACCCTACTCCTACTTGATTAATATTGATGATATGGGTAGTACAAGAGTTGATCTACCACGAGATCGGAGAGGCTAAACCCTAGAGGCTAGCCTATGGTATGATTGTTGTTGTATCTCTATCGACTAGCCTGGCCCTAGTTTATATAATGCACCAGAGGCCTAGGATAATAAGAGTCCTAGCCGAATACGCCGGTGGGGGAGGAGTCCTTGTCTTGATTTCCAAGTCTTGTTGATTCTTCCTTGTATGCAGCAGCTGTCCGGACTGGCCCATGAGTATACGGCCATGGGGGTCCTCGGCCCAATCCAGCAGATCGGGAGACGACGCATTGAGTACCCCCTAGTCCAGGACACCGTCAGTAGCCCCCTGAACCGGTCTTCAAGTTAGGGACGCTCCTCGATTCTTCTGAACTGTTCTTCATCTACGGTTGCCGGTCTTGAAAACTGGTTCAACAAATCTTCTCATCTTCTATCTTGAGCATCGCTGAAATGCATTCGACGAGTTTACACGTCAGGTATCCGAGGAGCCCCTTTAAGTTTCCGGCCTTTATCAATGCCTTGTTATTTTTATGCCACACTTCGGGTTTGAAGTTGTTCCCGGGAGGCAGTGTCCTCTTGCATCCGAGCTCTAACGCCGGACTGCATTCAAGGTATCTTTTGCAGCCGAGCACCAATGTCGGACTGCTTTCGAACTCCAACGCCGAAATGTATCCGAGCTCCAATGTCGGACTGTGTCCAAGCTCCAACGCCAGACTGTGTCCAAGCTCCAATGCCGGACTATATCCAAGATGTCATAGATCATCTTGGTCCAAAAAAGTTGAAGGAGTTTTAGCCGAGCTTAATGCCGGAAATGCCCTCTAAGGAGCCAGCCACTTGCATCCGAGCTATATGCCGAACTGCTTCCGAGGTGGTTCAGCACCTCGGTCATGGGCTAATTTTTGGTTAATATTTTTTATTGATGCAATTTATTCTCTGACGAGACATATAGCCAGTAGCCCTCAAGGTGTGTATCAGTCTAAAACCCGAGATGCACCTAAAGGATGACATAAGACCGCGGATCCCAGTAACCGCTGAGACTCAGGTTGATTTGCAAAATCGGCCTGAGGATCAAGTCCTAGCTCGGCAGAATTCTTCGGGACACAAAAAGCGGCGTGCTCAGTCCTCGAGACTCAGGTTGGGTGCGGCCGACCAACCTGAGGATCAAAATCTCCTCGGAAACTGTATTGCACTTAAAATTTTCTGCATAGAACAGGCAATGCAGTAGCCCCCGAGACACTGGTCGGGTGGCAACACCAGATCTGGGGATCAATGTGCCCCTTTAATATTTGTAAATAATAAGCCCGAAGCCCAGTAGCCCCTGAGCCTTAATGCGGGCACGGGAGGCCGAATTAAGGATCGATATCCATAGTAAAATCACAAATTATGTGTAATGACTCTATGTATCCAAGTACTTTACGTCATTAATGCTCGGATCCGCATTGTACAAAACTTTGTTGACCGACCATCGGCTTCCACCTCCTCGGCCAATAGCCGAGGAGTGTTTGTCCTACTTTATAAAGCCTTTTATGAGGGCAAAGATTTACAACAAACAAGGCAATCTGGCCATACGGTTTTATAAACAAAGGTACGCGGAGAGACATGTTATATTACTGTTTAACAGAAGAAATGTCTTCCAAAGAAAATAGTCCCGCTATCGGTTCCTTTCTTTGGGTTGTCATGCTAAGCATGATCATGAAACCTCAGCTCCAATGTAAGAGAAAAATATCGAGGATTTAGTTTGGGAGGCCAGTTAATAGCCCCCGGTAGTGTTCGGCCACAGTCGAGGTCAAGCCGTAAACACTTCGGCCATTTTTATGAATGGCCCGTCGTTTAACGCCGTCATCGGATCGCCGACCAGTTTACGCTTATTGTGACAGTCAGTTTTCGGCTTTCTCCACTGAGGTGCTTAACCATGTGAGTTGGAAGCACAATCGTAGTGGTTCTCCCTTTGCACACCTAGCCGAACAAAGCGGAACATAGGAGGCAAGCGTAGGAGCCGGGCAACCCAATTATTGATCGAAGACACAATTCAAAACCGATGCATATATAGCAATATCCGAGAATGTTTTTGCCGAATCTCTAAAGGTGTCCGGCGTTGCACTGCGAGACTTGTGCTGAAAACACATAAATAGTTTAAAAGTGCCATGGGCTCAAAAAGCCAAAAAACTTATTCAAAAGGTTAATGTTCGAACTAGATCAAGTGTTCGGTGCCAATCCAAAAATTGGACTTTAGAAAAAAAAAGGGTGCTTCTGCCGTGCTTTAACATGACACATCCTATCTCAAAACTTCAAGCGGGTCAGCCTACGGCTTCAACCTCCTATCCCGAAGGCGGAGTACTTCTTACTAGGCCAGTTTAGCAAACTAAACTCTAGCGGCTTTGAGAGAGAAATTAGGCTCCCCGACTAGTGACCGCACACTTGTGTCAAAAAAAGGAGTGACAAATAATAATAAAAACTTTGCAACGACTAAGAAGAAAAACACTTATCATAAAACGGCTCACATAAATTTAAGAGCCCCCAAGTGACTTGGGTAAAAGAATGATTGCATGTACCGAAGTACTTATATCATATCTATGTTCAACCAAACTTTAAACGCGTCTTAACCGACCGTCGGCTTCTCCCTCTTCGGTCAAGGACCGAAAAGTGTTATGTACTCCATCTGTTGAGAATATCGACGGTGTTTCCAATAACCAGGCAATCAGGCCATAAGGCTATAACAGACAAAGCGCGCTCAGGGAACTTATGCTATATTACTGCGAAGAGTAATAAGCATCTTCGAAGAAAATAGTACCCCCACCGATACCTTTCTTCGGTGCTCATTGTTATTATGAGACTTGTGCAATAGATTTTTTGTACTCATGAGTTCCGTTGTGTGCCGACCATGATTGAAAACAATAAGAGCACTAGCTTTCAGCTTCATCCAGTCTGAGGTCCGGCTCGGGTGACCATTTCGTGACAATCACAGAGGTGCTCCCTTTACTCCCTAGCCGAACAATCGGGAACTTATGGGTAAGCACAGGAGCCAGGCAACCCAGCTTGCAAATCGCTTAAGTCAATAGGGTGCACATTGTGGCGTAATACACGAACAAGGAACGAAGCCGTACAAGTATAACCATATGCAAGAGGAAAAAGCTTCATGAAGGAAGCCCCCAAGTAAACGGGGTATTTGAATTTGAGCGTCACAAACAAAGTTTGGACAAGGAAATTTTTACAAGCAACTTTTTTCCAAAAAAGTATAATGCTTGGCTGAGCCGAACACAAGTTAAAAATTTAAAACTTTGAGCATGAAGACAACTTAGCTGGTTCATGTGTTCGGTATTGATGACGCGGTCCGAGCTTGATGCGGAACAAGGTTCCATCCCCGAGCTGGTCCCGAGGTGGCGGAGCAAAGAACTCGGCACTCCGAAGTGGTGACATAGCACGGTCAGTGCAGGACGGTAGGGTGATGCCGAAGTCCCCGGCATGGGGTAATGAAGTGTTGACGAAGCCCCCCGTCCAGCCGAGGTGACGCCAAAGGATATAGTCCGGCTGGATCATTTTCCTGTGCACAAAAAAATAGTGCAAACCGGAGATAATAGTAATAATAATAATAAAAAATCATTGCATAACAAATAATTTATGCAAAGTGAGTAATAAAAGAAATATGGCCTGGCGCCGAAGTCAATGTCGATGCAGGGTGGCAGCGTGATGTGGTAAGGGCATGGCAAGGCCTGAATTCACAGGTCGGTTCGAGTTCCGGATGCGGCGTTCGCCGGACTATGTACGGAAACTGACCGAACCACCATACGGCCGTCGTTAAGAAGCCACCATTTGATAGACCTACGTACATATGACGGACAAACCAGAGTAGTAATTCATTGGGGAAATGAACCCTAACAAGCAAAAAATACTAGGATTAATAGCACCTGGCTTATTTGTCGTAGCAATCCGAAGAAAGGTGATTCCCAAAATTGGGACTCGATGCGCACACCTATCGCCTGATGGGCGATAAAGCAACAGCATGGCGATACTGGCAAAGGTTGGCTCGCCGAGGCAAAACCCTCGGTCCAGCTAACGTGATGGAGCTGGTCGGCCAGCGACACCGAAGTCTCCGGAGTAGGTTGATGAAGAGATGATGAAGCCCCCGGTCCAGCGATGCAGGTCGTGACGTGGTCGATGCCGGCTTGATGAAGTGACCGTGTGGCGATGCAGATGTGCCCGCTCCGTGTAATCCGTGGGGCGGCGATGTTGGCGACGATTTATCCTTCGCGATGCCAAACTATTGTTCGGCTGGCCGAGATTATGATCCGAAGAAATTGAGCTCGGCTCAACAAAGCGACGACGTGTCTAACGCAGGTCGACCGCCGTGGAGTGATGTTGTCGGGCTGGTCTGACACCGGCGCGACGGTGAAGTTCGTATTGCAAGAATACTTTTAATACTACTGGGATATGTTTGAGAATGAAACACAACACCCCATACGAAAACTTCCTTCAAAAAGGATGTCCGAGATCCCGTTCATAAAGAAGATGAATTCGGGTCGGATTCGTTCTCGCGCAGAAAACAGATCCAAAAAAGTGATGCACTAATCGGAAGTTTCCCAGAGTTTGGACGGTCGGATCGAGCTGAATGTTTGGCAGGTGGTAGATATGGGAATTCCGCAGCAAATCAATGGTTGGATCCTCCAAAGGACATCCGAGCTAGATGATGGATACCACGCCCTAAACTCGTCCGGATTCTCGTCCAGATTCAACAGGGCTCCGGTATATCGGAGATTGCCGGAGATTCCTCCATTGGAACTCGACGAAATTTTTGCAGGGTTGTTGTAGACTTAATTCTGCATAATTCCACTGAAGTAATTGTTTAAGCGACACTCGAGTAGGCGGTGGCGGTGGATACAAGTTTGCTGTCCAGAAAAACAGCACGGTCGCCTAAGGGCAATGTTGACGTTGAGCCCCCGAGCTCCATGGATGACTCCTCCATGATCTTGATATAGATCGGAGTTGGTGTTGATGAAGGCCTTCATCCGAACATGGCGATCGGAGGTAGGGCGCAGTCCTCGGTCAATCCAAGGTGACCAGTCGAGCTGGTGACGAAGAAGCCGACGTCGCAGTGCAGTCGAGCCATTGATCCTTTCGCCGATCACACAGCGGAACTCTCAATGAAAGCACCAATGTCAGTGTCAAAACCGGCAGATCTCGGGTAGGGGGTCCCAAGCAGTGCGTCTTAGGATCAATGGTAATAGGGGGCAAGGGACACAATGTTTACCCAGGTTCGGGCCCTCTCGATGGAGGTAAAACCCTACTCCTGCTTGATTAATATTGATGATATGGGTAGTACAAGAGTTGATCTACCACGAGATCGGAGAGGCGAAACCCTAGAGGATAGCCTATGGTATGATTGTTGTTGTATCTCTATTGACTAGCCTGGCCCTAGTTTATATAATGCACCAGAGGCCTAGGATAACAAGAGTCCTAGCCGAATACGCCGGTGGGGGAGGAGTCCTTGTCTTGATCGCCAAGTCTTGTTGATTCTTCCTTGTATGCGGCAGCTGTCCGGACTGGCCCATGAGTATACGGCCATGGGGGTCCTCGGCCCAATCCAGCAGATCGGGAGACGACGCATTGAGTACCCCCTAGTCCAGGACACCTTCAGCCGGCCTCCGTCCGACACCGTCCACAACCAGTCGAAGAACCCAGGGGTGGCAGGCTATGCCCTAGGAGGGCCCGCGAAGGATGGTCGCAGTATATGCAGAATCGGGACGCATCACGGGATGGCCTGCCTCTCCGATCGGCCTCACCACAAGGGCAGTGCTGGAGCCCGGGGCACTTGGGGAAGGTGGAGAGGGCGGGGCCAGGAGGGATGGCTCCTCAGCCATCTCCGCGAACTCGGCAGGAAGGGCCCTGCGGCGTGATAATCAGTTGAAGCAGCGGGAAAGTAAGGGACAGAGAAAGGGAAAGGCTTACTCATCGGTGGCGAAGTACTTCCTCTGCTTCAATAGGTGGCAAGGGTAATCAGCACCCAAGGCCTCCCTCCTCTTTCGGAGAGCCTCGAAGTCCACTCGGAAGCGGCCCAGGAGCTCGGCGCAAGGGTCAACCTGCAACGAGGAAGAAGCGCCGATAAGGTCAACGACGGGGCATCATCCTAGCGCCCGCTGCCAGGCGCCACACCATGGAGGGTGGTTGGGGCATCAGAGGCCTCTGCCACTAGGGCTGCAGGCTGCGGCTCAGCCCCCTCTATCGCCGCAGGATGGACCTCAGGAGCTACCACCTCAGGAGCCCCACTTGGTGTCGTCGTCCCGATAGCGGCCGCCTCAGCCCCTGGCGGCCCCTGCCTCCCAGATCCACCACTCGAGGAGGGACCATCGTGGGCAACCGGAAGGATGACCGCCACGACTAGGTTCTCGCAAGGCCCCCTGAGGCCTGCGGGGCGCAGCCCCCATTCGTCGAAGCTGGGCGTCTGCTTCACGAAGTCACCCCTGCTCGAGCAGAGGTACAGCAAGGCGCCACCATGCCGGATGCTGCTGGGAGAAGGGTCGCCAGTTAGGATCATGAGAACCTTCCTCAGCGGTTCAGGCGTCAGATCTTCCTCTTGGAGCCTCATGCGGTCTTCACACCCCCCGAAAGACCACATCCTGTGAGAATGGCACTGGAGAGGGGCAATGCGGCACAGGAGGAACTCCTTCACCACCTTGGACACCGTCACATCGAGCGCCCTCAAGTACGTGAAGCGACGCCAGACGAAGACGAGCCGGGGGCTCGTGAGTGTCTCCTGGCCCCAGCCTAAATTGGGAACGGCAGGCAAGGTGGGCTCCGAGAGCAGGGGGCTGAGTACTCCGACATCGACGTACAGCCACCGCTCTCAGAACGCAGTCGCGGGAGGAGGGAGTCTGAAGTCAATTCCCGAGGCCTCTGTCTCTAGTGCGGCAAAGAAGCTCACGCACCCCGAGTGTTGGGAGGGGTCACTGAGGCGCAAAGAGAAGAAATGGCGCAGCAAAGCAACTGAAGGAGGGATGCCCATCATCGCCTCGCAAACAAAAGCAAAAACAGCAAGAAGAGCAATGGATTCGGGACCTAAATGCATCATGTGGATCTGGTAGTGGGAAAGAACGGCATTGAAGAAATTGGAAAAGGGAGGAACCAATCCCGCCCACATGGCGTCAGCGAAGTACTGAACCTCGGTGGCTATCCTATCAATGGAGAAGTGAGACGCGGGCCAGACCGTCGTCCTCCCACACTCGTTGAAGATGGTGGCAATGGCGGAACTGACCTTGTCCAAGCCTTCCAGGTTGAGTATGATTGACTTATCAACAGCAGGAGCCGTCGACGGCGACGGGCCGGATGAAGGCACCAACTTTTGCCCCTTCCCCTTCTTTGTCGGAGCCATGACGACGGGAAGGGGGAGGATTCAAGATTGGATTGGAGGCGGAGGCTGGAGCTCAAGAGAAGGAAGAGCAGGAGGCGTGCGAGCGGCGAGAAGAGGGGAGATTGTGTGCACCCATGGGTCCGCCTAGCTGGGCGCAAAATAAGGAGGTGTGGGGGAACAGGGACGCCCATGTCCAATCAACCGCCACGCGGAGCCCAAGGCCGCAGGCTATTGGGGCCCGCGGCGCTTCGCACTTGCCTCTTCGCTTCTCTGCTAAGCCAAGTCCGAGCGCGCCTTGGGCCCGGGGGCTACTGTCGGCGTTCTGGGAACGGGGGTACCCAGACTTGCCTGCCTGCGGCCTGCGGCGTGGCTCAAGGAGTGGCCCAGTACGGCCCATCTTCATCAACACATGCTCAAGACCCTCGCGAGGGGCCAAGCCTCGCGAGGAAGGGCGACAGGAGGCTTCCTCAGGCACGGCCTCATCAGGCTAGCTCGCGAGGAGGCGGAGAGATCAAGGCGGGGTACCTCACGAGGTGCCCGTGACGCAAGCCATGAAGACCAGGGCCAGGCGGGCGCCGGCTTGCGCAGAGTCCTTGTTTCCCCTTTGGTACAAAGGGGGCAAGCGCAGGCAAGGGTATCAAGCAAAGGCAACCATTTCGGTGCAACAAGACCAAGACCAGCAGGACGGCAGAACGAAGGTCATCGTGGAGCCCAAGCCAACATCATCATCAGGGTCTTTGGCAGGCGAGGACCAAGTTTAGTCAGGATAAGTGTACTAGATGTTCCCCTTCAAAATGGCCAATTGTTGGCGCTCTTCCCGCTCAATATTTGGGAAGAGGCCCAGGGCCTTCGCCTATAAATAGGACTAGCCACCCCCAGGGTAGAGGCATCGGCATCTGATATGGAGACCAACCAGAGAGAAGAACCTTGGACACCACCACCACCATAAGAACAGACCCTCGCGAGGCTGTTCTTCCCTTGTATTGTTCATCATCAGCCCCAAAGGCAATCCACCACACCACACACTTGAGCAGGGTATTACACCACAATGGTGGCCTGAACCAGTATAAATCTTGTGTCCTTTGTGTCGTTCTTCGTGTAGTTTAGATCCTAGTGAGGCGGTGAGACATGAGTAGGCTGGGGGTGTGATCTCCGCGTGCACCCCAGTGTTCGAAGCTCAAGGGTCTGCCGGAACCCGAAATCCGAGACAGGGGACCCACACCCTGCTCGCGAGGGTGGGGGCGCGCCCTCCCCCCTGGGCGCACCCCCCTACCTCGTGGGCCCCCTGGTGGCTCTCCGACGCCCGTCTTCTCCTGTATGAAGACTTTCGATGAGAAAAAAATAGAAGGCAACCTTTCGGGACGAGACTCCGCCGCCACGAGGCGGAACCTTGGCGGAACCAATCTAGGGCTCCGGCAGAGCTGTTCTGCCGGGGACACTTCCCTCCGGGAGGGGGAAATCATCACCATCATCATCACCAACGCTCCTCTCATTTTGAGAGGGCAATCTCCATCAACATCTTCACCAACACCATCTCATTTCCAAACCCTAGTGCATCTCTTGTATCCAATTCTTGTCTCCAAGTCCAGGATTGGTGCTAGTAGGTCGCTAGTAGTGTTGATTACTCCTTGTAGTTCATGCTAGTTGGTTTATTTGGTGGAAGATCATATGTTCAGATCCTTTATGCACATTATTACCCCTCTGATTATGAACATGAATATGCTTTGTGAGTAATTACGTTCGTTCCTAAGGACAAGGGAGAAGTCTTGCTATTAGTAGTCATGTGAATTTGGTATTCGTTCGATATTTTGATAAGATGTATGTTGTCTAACCTCTAGTGGTGTTATGTGAACGCCGACTACATAACACTTCACCATTATTTGGGCCTAGAGGAAGGCATTGGGAAGTAATAAGTAGATGATGGGTTGCTAGAGTGACAGAAGCTTAAACCCTAATTTATGTGTTGCTTCGTAAGGGGCTGATTTGGATCCATATGTTTCATGCTATGGTTAGGTTTACCTATATACTTTTGTTGTAGTTGCGGATGCTTGCAATAGAGGTTAATCATAAGTGGGATGCTTGTTCAAGCAAGAACAGCACCCAAGCACCGGTCCACCCACATATCAAATTATCAAAGTACCGAACGCGAATCATATGAGCGTGATGAAAACTAGCTTGACGATATTCCCATGTGTCCTCGGGAGCGCTTTTCCTATTACAAGAGTTTGTCCAGGCTTGTCCTTTGCTACAAAAAGGATTGGGCCACCTTGCTGAACTTTATTTACTTTTGTTACTTGTTGCTCGTTACAATTTATCTTATCACAAAACTATTTGTTACCACTTATTTCAGTACTTGCAGAGAATACCTTGCTGAAAACCGCTTTTCATTTTCTTCTGCTCCTCGTTGGGTTCGACACTCCTACTTATCGAATGGACTATGATAGATCCCCTATACTTGTGGGTCATCAGCATGCTAGATAGCGGTTGATGTGTGGAGTAATAGTAGTAGATGCAGGCAGGAGTCGGTCTACTTGTCACGGACGTGATGCCTATATACATGATCATGCCTAGATAATCTCATAATTATTTGCTTTTGTATCAATTGCTCGACAGTAATTTGTTCACCCACCATAATACTTATGCTATCTCGAGAGAAGCCACTAGTGAAACCTATGGCCCCCGGGTCTATCTTTTATCATATAAGCTTTCAATCTACTTCTATTTGCATCTTTACTTTTCCAATCTATATCATAAAATACCAAAAAATTAATTATCTTATCATACTATCTCTATCAGATCCCACTTTCGCAAATGGCCGTGAAGGGATTGACAACACCTTTATTGCGTTGGTTGCGAGTTCTTTGTTTGTTTGTGTAGGTGCGTGGGACTTTTGAGGAGCCTCCTACTGGATTGATACCTTGGTTCTCAAAAACTGAGGGAAGTACTTACGCTACTATTACTGCATCACCCTTTCCTCTTCAAGGAAGACCAACGCAAGCTCAAGACGTAGCAAGAAGGATTTCTGGCGCCATTGCCGGGGAGGTCTTCGCTCAAGTCAAGACATACCAAGTACCCATCACAAACTCATCTCCCTCGCATTTATATTATTTGCCATTTGCCTCTCGTTTTCCTCTCCCCCACTTCAACCTTGTCATTTTATTCGCTCTCTCTCTCGCTCGCTTGCCCTCTTCTTCTTCCTCGCTTTTGTTTGCCGTTATGTCTGAAATTGGGGAGATTATTGTCAATATGGACAATAATGATAACATGGAAAATTCTAATGCTCTGGCTAAAGAACCCCCTATCTTGCATACTAAAAAGTTTCAAATCGGTAGTGGTAACATTATTGGAAAAGGGGTTATTCAAGATTTCTTTACTTGTGCCGATGCTTTACCTTCTATGGGTGGTCATATTCTTCATAGAACTAGTAGTCTTGCGGATGCTATCGCTATGCTTGTAGTTAAGCTTGAAAGACAATTTATGCACATGCATCCTTGCATACAAAGAATTTTCCTGGAATTTTTTAATATTGGGCATTCTTCTTTTAAGCACGCCTTTACCATCTTTTTGGCTAATGAGTTTAGATTTATAATAAGAGAGGCCAAAGAAATCTTTGCGCACTATAGGGTGGACGTTGGTCGTCCTCCCATAGAGGCGATCCTCTTTGATCAAGAGGACATTAGGCGTTTTCAATCTTTGGACTATGTTGCTTTTAATGAAAACCTTAGGAAAAAGGTTCCTACCAATGTCCTAATTGATAGAATTTACGAACTTAATAATGATTTTGCTCTTCGAAACAATGAGCTAGGATACTCCCTTGAGTATAGGCTCACGAAATTCTGCCAAAAGAATGCTTATAATGATGAATTAGTTGTGCAATATGAAGGGCCAAAGGAGGAACCCATTCCCCCTGTGATTGATCTTGGGACTTTTGTCCCATTAAATTTAGCCCTTTTGATTACTTTTGCTTGCCTCAAAGAAAACTTGCTGTTGAACATAGAGAATATGAGATGAGTTTTCAAGATCTATCTTATTATTATGGCACTACTTAGA
Organism: Triticum dicoccoides; assembly: GCF_002162155.2. Classification (NCBI taxonomy): domain Eukaryota; kingdom Viridiplantae; phylum Streptophyta; class Magnoliopsida; order Poales; family Poaceae; genus Triticum; species Triticum dicoccoides. The sequence continues at coordinate 631,373,522 of NC_041381.1, forward strand.
TCTATCCTCGCTTTTATGCCTAGCTAGGGCGTTAAACGATGGCGCTAGTTGGGAGGCAACCCAATTTTATTTGTGTTTTTGTTTTTGTTTCTGTTTAGTAATAAATTTTGCATCTGCCTTCTGTTTAGATGTGCTTTTATGTTTTAATTAGTGTTTGTGCCAAGTAGAACCTATAGGATAACCTATGGTGATAGTTAATTTGATTCAGCTAAAAAACAGAAACTTTGCATTCACGAAATTAGTTTTGTTAATTCACAGAAACGTGATTTCGCGTTCATTCCTTTTGCTGTAGATCAATAGACAAATTTCCAAGGACTTCCTATTTTAGTAAGATTTTTAGAGTTCCAGAAGTATTCGTGGGTTACAGATTGCTACAGACTGTTCTGTTTTTGACAAATTCTGTTTTTTGTGTGTTGTTTGCTTATTTTGATGCATCTATGGCTAGTATTAAGTGGTATGAACCATAGAGAACTTGAAATACAGTAGGTTTAACACCAATTTATATAAAGAATGAGTTCATTACAGTACCTTATGTGGTGGTTTTGCTTTCTTTCACTAACAGAGCTTATGAGATTTCCTGTTGAGTTTTGTGTTGTGAAGTTTTCAAGTTTTGGGTAAAGATTTGATGGACTATGGAATAAGGAGTGGCAAAAGCCTAAGCTTGGGGATGCCCCCAGAAGGCATCCCCTCTTTCGTCTTTGTTCATTGGTAACATTACTCGGAGCTATATTTTTATTCGCCACATGATATGTGTTTTGCTTGGAGCGTCTTGTATGATACTCCCTCCATTCCTTGATATAAGGTGTATAGATTTTTGAGCAAAAATCTGAAATATAAGGTGCATTGCGTTGCACCACTCGTTTGGATATTTTTTTTAGGAATTTTATTACATTTCCTTATATCAGGCAAGCTCCTCTATTTACTCATGTCAATTAGTCAGGTGTAATCTCGCCCAAAACTTGTGAAATTTTCCCTCCATGTGTGTTCTTTAATTTTCGTGCCAAAAACTATACACCCTATATTTAGGAATGGAAGGAGTATTAGTTTTTGCTTTTTAGTTTCCCACAATCATCCTTGTTGTACACACCTTTTGGGAGAAGCCCACTTGATTGGAATTTATTAGAATACTCTATGTGCTTCACTTATATCTTTTGAGTTAGATAGTTTTTGCTCTAGTGCTTCACTTATGTCTTTTAGAGCACGACGGTGGCTTAATTTTGTAGAAATTGTTAGTCTCTCATGCTTCACTTATATTATTTTGATAGTCTCTTAGAACAGCATGGTATTTTCTATGGTTATAAAATTGGTCCTAGAATGGTAGGCATCCAAGTTGGGTATAATAAAAACTATCATAGGAAGTGAATTGGATGCTATGATCAATTTGATACTTGATAATTGTTTTGAGATATGGAGGTAGTGATATTAAAGTCATGCTAGTTGGGTGATTATGAATTTAAAGAATGCTTGTGTTGAAGTTAGCAAGTCCCATAGCATGCATGTATGGTTAAAGTTGTGTAACAAATTTGAAACATGAAGTGTCCTTGGATTGTGCATCCTTATGAGTGGCGGTCGGGGACGAGCGATGGTCTTTTGCTACCAATCTATCCCCCTAGGAGCATGCACTTAGTGCTTGGTTTTTGATGACTTGTAGATTTTTGCAATAAGTATATGAGTTCTTCTTTGACTAGTGTTGAGTCCATAGATTATACGCACTTTCACCTTTCCATCATTGCTAGCCTCTTCGATACCGTGCATTGCCCTTTCTCACCTTGAGAGTTGGTGCAAACTTCGCTGGTGCATCCAAACCCCGTGATATGATACGCTCTATCACACATAAACCTCTTTATATCTTCCTCAAAACAGCCACCATACCTACCTATTATGGCATTTCCATAGCCATTCCGAGATATATTACCATGCAACTTTCCACCGTTCCGTTTATCATTATGACACACATCATTATTGTCATATTGCCTTGCATGATCATGTAGTTGACATCGTATTTGTGGCAAAGCCACCATGCATAATTTTTTATACATGTCACTCTTGATTCTTTGCCCATCCCGGTACACCGCCGGAGGCATTCATATAGAGTCATGTCTTGTTCTAGTTTTGGGTTGTAATTCATAAGTTGTAAATCAATAAAGGTGTGATGATCATCATTATTAGAGCATTGTCCCCAAATAAAAAAAGGAAAGGCCAAAGAAAAAAAAGAAAAAAAGAAAGGCAAAAAAAAGGCCCAAAAAAAGAAAAAGGAAATAAATAAAAAGGGGCAATGTTACTATCTCTTTTTCCACACTTGTGCTTCAAAGTAGCACCATGTTCTTCATATAGCGAGTCGCATATGTTGTCACTTTCATATACTAGTGGTAATTTTTCATTATAGAACTTGGCTTGTATATTCCTACGATGGGCTTCCTCAAAATGCCCTAGGTCTTCGTGAGCAAGCAAGTTGGATGCACACCCACTAGTTTCTTTTGTTGAGATTTCATGCATTTATAGCTCTAGTGCATCCGTTGCATGGCAAACCCTACTCCTCATGTTGACATCAATTGATGGGCATCTCCATAGCCCGTTGATTATCCTCGTCAATGTGAGACTTTATCCTTTTTTGTCTTCTCCACACAATCCCCATTATCTTCTATTCCACCCATAGTGCTATATCCATGGCTCACACTGATGTATTGCGTGAAAGTTGAAAAAGTTTGAGATTATTTAAGAACGAAACAATTGCTGGCTTGTCACCGGGGGTGTATAATTTGGGAGCATTTTTGTGTGACAAAAATGAAGCATAGCCTAACTATATGATTTTGTAGGGATGAACTTTCTTTAGCCATGTTATTTTGAGAAGACATGGTTGCTTTGATTAGTATGCTTGAATTATTACTATTTTTATGTCAATATGAACTCTTATTTTGAATCATTTGGATCTGAACATTCATGCCACAATAAAGAAAATTACATTGAGAATTATGCTAGGTAGCATTCCACATCAAAAATTCTGTTTTTATCATTTACCTACTTGAGGACGAGCAAGAATTAAGCTTGGGATGCTTGATACGTCTCCAACGTATCTATAATTTTTATTGTTCCATGCTATTATATTACCCGTTTTGGATGTTTATGGGCTTTATTTTACACATTTATATCATTTTTGGGACTAACCTACTAACCGGAGGCCCAGCCCGTATTGTTGTTTTTTGCCTATTTCAGTGGTTCAAAGAAAAGGAATATCAAGCGGAGTCCAAACGGAATGAAACCTTCGGGAGCGTGATTTTTGGAATGAACGTGATCCGGAGCACTTGGAGTGCAAGTCAAGAAGCAGTCGAGGCGGCCACGAGGGTGGAGGGCGCGCCCACCCCTACTAGGCGCGCCCCCCTATCTCGTGGGCCCGTCGAGCGTCCACCGACCTACTTCTTCCTCCTATATATACCCATGTACCCCGAAAACATTAGGGGAGCCCACGAAAAACTATTTCCACCACCGTAACCTTCTGTATCCGCGAGATCACATCTTGGAGCCATCGCCGACGCTCCGCCGGAGGGGGAATCAACCACGGAGGGCTTCTACATCAACACCAGAGCCCCTCCGATGAGTTGTGAGTAGTTTACCACAGACCTTCGGGTCCATAGTTATTAGCTAGATGGCTTCTTCTCTCTTTTTGGATCTCAATACCATGTTCTCCTCGATCTTCTTGGAGATCTATTCGATGTAACTCTTTTTGCGGTGTGTTTGTCGAGATCCAATGAATTGTGGGTTTATGATCAAGTTTATCTATGAGAAATATTTGAATCACCTCTGAATTCTTTTATGTGTGATTAAGTTATCTTTGCAAGTCTCTTCGAATTATCAGTTTGGTTTGGCCTACTAGATTAATATTTCTTGCAATGGGAGAAGTGCTTAGCTTTGGGTTCAATCTTGTGGTGTCCTTTCCCATTGACAGCAGGGGCAGCAAGGCACGTATTGTATTGTTGCCATCAAGGATAAAAAGATGGGGTTTATATCATATTGCATGAGTTTATCCCTCTACATCATGTCATCTTTCTTAATGTGTTACTCTGTTCTTTATGAACTTAATACTCTAGATGCATGCTGGATAGCGGTCGATGTGTGGAGTAATAGTAGTAGATGCAGGCAGGAGTCGGTCCACTTGTCATGGACGCGATGCCTATATACATGATCATGCCTAGATAATCTCATAATTATTCGCTTTTCTATCAATTGCTCAATAGTAATTTGTTCACCCACCGTAATACTTATGCTATCTCGAGAGAAGCCACTAGTGAAACTTGTGCCCCCCGGGTCTATCTTTTATCATATAAGCTTTCAATCTACTTTTATTTGCATATTTACTTTTCCAATCTATATCATAAAATACTAAAAATTTATTTATCTTATCATACTATCTCTATCAAATCTCACTTTCATAAATGGTCGTGAAGGGATTGACAACCCCTTTATTGCATTGGTTGCGAGTTCTTTGTTTGTTTGTGTAGGTGCATGGGACTTTTGAGGAGCCTCCTACTGGATTGATACCTTGGTTCTCAAAAACTGAGGGAAATACTTACGCTACTATTGTTGAATCACCCTTTCCTCTTCAAGGAAAACCAACGAAAGCTCAAGACGTAGCACCACGCCACTTTATGATGATTTTTTATGGACCAAAAGGAAGAAGTTGGGCCCTAGTTGCACCTGCGGGACTCCCAAGGAGGGGACAACCCACCAAGGCACGCTAGGAGGCCCAAGCGTGCCCTGGTGGGTTGTGCCCACCTCGGGTGTCCCCTCGACCACCTCTTTGCTCTATAAATACCCCAATATTCCAGAAACCCTAGAGGAGTCGGCGAAATATTCATCTAGCCGCCGTAGAGTCCAGAACCACCAGATCCAATCTAGACACCATCACGGAGGGGTTCACCACTTCCATTGGTGCCTCTCTGATGATGCGTGAGTAGTTCTTTCTAGACCTATGGGTCCGTAGTTACTAGCTAGATAGATTCCTCTCTCTCTCTCTTGATTATCAATACAATGGTCTCTTGGAGATCAGTATGATGTATGTCTTTTGGCGGTGTGTTTGTTGGGATCCGATGAACTTTGAGTTTATGATCAGATCTATGTTTTTATCCATGAAAGTTATTTGAGTCTTCTTTGATCTCTTATATGCATGATTGCTTATAGCCTCGTATTTCTTATCCGATATTTGGTTTTTGTTTGGTAAACTTGATCTATTTATCTTGCAATGGGAAGAGGTGCTTTGTAGTGGGTTTGATCTTATGGTGCTTGATCCCAGTGACAGAAGGGGAACCGACACGTATGTATCGTTGCTACTAAGGATAACAAGATGAGATCTATATCTTCTACAATAGATAAATAGATCTTGTCCACATCATGTCATCGTTCTTATTGCATTACTCCGTTTTCCCCATGAACTTAATACACTAGATGCATGTTGGATAGCGGTCGATGTGTGGAGTAATAGTAGTAGATGCAGGCAGGAGTCGGTCTACTAATCTTGGATGTGATGCCTATGTAATGATCACTGCCTTGATATTGTCATGATTATTTGAAGTTCTATCAATTTCCTAACAGTAATTGTTTTCCCACTGTTTGCTATTTTTCTCGAGAGAAGCCACTAGTGAAACATACGGCCCCCGGGTCTCTTTTCATCATATTTGCCTTTGCGATCTATTTTCTCTTGCATTTATTTTCATATCTATTAAACCAAAAATATAAAAATACCTAGCTGCAATTTATTTGTTCCACGATCTATTTATCCTATCTACCACTTTTTACCTCATGTTATTTTGCCCACTAGAGGCGTCGTACCCCGAAAGGGATTGATAACCCCTTTAACACGTGGGTTACGAGGTGTTGTTCTTTGTGTGCAGGGGCTGTTTACATTGTGTTGCTTGGTTCTCCTACTGGTTCAATAACCTTGGTTTCATATCTGAGGGAAATACCTACCGCCGCTGTGCTGCACCATCCCTTCCTCTTTGGGGAAATACCGACTAGCTTCAAGCGACATCAAAAGGAATTTTTGGCGTCATTGTCGGGGAGGATCTTCAACATCAACTAGGTTCCTAATCACAAATCTCATCTCCTTGCAATTTACATTATTTGCCATTTGCCTCTCGTTTTCCTCTCCCCCACTTCACAAAAATTTGCCGTTTTATTCGCTCTCTTTTTCGTTCGTCGTTTTCTCTTCAAGTCTCTTCTTTGCTTGTGTGCCACGTGTCTTCTATTTGCTTGCATCTTTGCTTGCTAAATATCTTTTGATATGGATCCTCATCCACTTGCTAATCTTTTTAAGAGATCCAATTATCATGAACAAATTGCTAGTGATTTGAGTACACTAGATTATCTTTATGAAGTTTTGCTTGAGATTCGTGAATCTAAAAATTGTGATGAAGAAATTTATGAAGTGATTCATGATAGCTCTTTGAATGAAAAGCATGATTGCAATGATTTTTCTATAAATTCTATTAATGTCAATTGTACTAATGACATGCAAAACCCCAGGCTTGGGGATGCTAATTTTGCTATGTCCACTACTTATTGCAATGATCATGATTGGGGTGATTCTTCTTATGATCTTGAAGATTTATTTAAGCCCCGTGATGAATATGAGATATATAATAGTGTTTGCAATAATATTGAAAGTGGGTTTGGAAGAGTGTCAACTTTAGATCCCACTACTATGGAGAATGTTCAATCCTATGCATTTTTTGATAAAAGTGGGTTTGGAGAGGTCATGACTTTAGTTAATGTTAATCCCACTATTTTGGAAGAGTGTCAACTTTGCATGCATGTGGATCATGTAGAAAATATGTTATGTGATAGCTATATTGTTGAATTTGAATATGATCCCACCTATAATTATTATGAGAGAGGTAAATATGGTTGTGGAAATCTTCATGTCACTAAGTTACTTCTTTTCATGTTGAGATTGCTATTGTTTCTTTCTTCTTCCTTGCATATGCTAGATCTTGCTTGTCTTGCTAAAATATTTTCCTATAAAATTCCTATGCATAGGAAGTATGTTAGACTTAAATTTGTTTGGCATATGCTACATGATGCTCTCTTCGTATTTCAATTACTATCTTTTATGTGAGCATCATTGAAATATTATGCCTAGCTAGGGGCATAAAACGATAGCGCTTGTTGGGAGGCAACCCAATGAATAAAATTTATTTTTGCTTTTTGCTTTCTGTTCTTGAGTTTTAGCACAATTATGCTACTGCTATGATTGTGTTTTTTGTGTTTTAGTTAGTGTTTGTGCCAAGCAATGCCTTTGGGAAGACTTGGGTGAAAGTTTATTTGATCTTGCTGAAAAACAGAAACTTTTGCGCTCACGAGATTCTTTGTCATTTTTTTACAGAATAGTGCTTTTAAGTTCATTCTTTTTGCAGAGGATTAATAGACAAATTCCTCACGTCCACAAATTTATTTCATAATTTTTGGGGTTACAGAAGTATTCTAAATTTTCAGATTGCTACAGACTGTTCTGTTTTTGACAGATTTTGTTTTCTTTGTGTTGTGTGCTTGTTTTGGTGATTCTATGGTTCTCTTTAATGAGTTTTTGCCATAGAAAAGTTGGAATACAGTAGATATAATGCAAAAAGGAAATAATAATAGGTTTTCTACATTACTTATAGTAGTGGTTTGGTTTCTTATACTAACGGATCTCACGAAGGTTTTGTTTGAGTTTTGTGTGATTGAAGTTTTCAAGTTTTGGGTTATCTTACGATGGATGAAGGAATAAGGATAAGCAAAAGGCTAAGCTTGGGGATGCCCGAGGCACTCCAAGATAATATTCAAAGAAGTAGCGGATACGTCTCCAACGTATCTACTTTTCCAAACACTTTTACCCTTGTTTTGGACTCTAACTTGCATGATTTGAATGAAACTAACGTGGACTGATGCTGTTTTCAGTAGACCTGCCATGATGTTGTTTTATGTGTAGAAAAGAAAAGTTCTCAGAATGTCCTGGAAATCCATGGAGGCACTTTTCAGAATTAATAAGAATTTTTGGCGAAAGAATCAAGGTCAGGGGGCCCACAGGCTGTCCACGAGACAGGGGGCGCCCCCCCCCCCCTAGGGCGCGCCCTCCTATCTCGTGGGCCCCTGGACCTCCTCCGACCTCAACTCCAACTCCATATATACCTTCTCGGGGAGAAACAAATCGAGGAGAAAGTTTCATCGCGTTTCACGACACGGAGCCACCGCCAAGCCCTAATCTTTCTTGAGAGGGCTGATCTGGAGTCCATTCGGGGCTCCGGAGAGGGGGATTCGTCGCCGTCGTCATCATCAACCATCCTCCATCATCAATTTCATGATGCTCACCGCCGTGCGTGAGTAATTCCATCGTAGGCTTGCTGGACGGTGATGGGTTGGATGAGATTTACCATGTAATCAAGTTAGTTTTGTTAGGGTTTGATCCCTAGTATCCACTATGTTCTGAGATTGATGTTGCTATGACTTTGCTATGCTTAATGCTTGTCACTAGGGCCCGAGTGCCATGATTTCAGATCTGAACTTATTATGTTTTCATTAATATATGTGTGTTCTTGATCCTATCTTGCAAGTCTGTAGTCACCTATTATGTGTTATGATCCAACAACCCCGAAGTGACAATAATTGGGATACTTCTCGGTGATGACCGTAGTTTGAGGAGTTCATGTACTCATTATATGTTAATGCTTTGGTCCGGTTCTCTATTAAAAGGAGGCCTTAATATCCCTTAGTTTCCGTAAGGACCCCGCTGGACACGGGAGGGTAGGACAAAAGATGTCATGCAAGTTCTTTTCCATAAGCACGTATGACTATTTACGGAATACATGCCTACACTACATTGATGAATTGGAGCTAGTTCTATATCACCCTATGTTATAACTATTGCATGAGGAATTGCATCCGGCATAATTATCCATCACTGATCCATTGCCTACGAGCTTTTCACATATTGTTCTTCGCTTATTTACTTTTCCGTTGCTACTGTTACAACTACTACAAAAACCCAAAAACATTTATCTTTACTTTTGCTACCGTTACTATTATTATCATACCACTTTTGCCACTAAACACTTTGCTGCAGATACTACGTTATCCAAGTGTGGTTGAATTGACAACTCAACTGCTAATACTCAAGAATATTCTTTGGCTCCCCTTGTGTCGAATCAATAAATTTGGGTTGTACTTCACCCTCGAAAGTTGTTGCGATCCCCTACACTCGTGGGTTATCAAGACTAATTTATGGCGCCGTTGCCGGGGAGCATAGCTCTATTCTCTGAGTCACTTGGAATCTATATCTGTTGATCACTATGAAGAACTTGAAAGACGATCGAACTACTATTTTGCCCTCAACTACGAGGGGGGGTAAGGAACTGCCATCTAGCTCTGCACTAGATTCTCCTTCCGTTATTAGTAGGCTTGCAACACCTAAACCTGCTACTGCTATGAATTCTGATATGTCGCATGTTATTGATGATGCCACTTCTGCTATGCATGATGAAACTACTTCTGTGCGTGATACTACTTTGCCATTAGGTGAAATTCTTGATGAACAACTTGCTAGAGTTAGGGGGAATGATATTACTGAAGATCCTATTACTGATAACAGTGATGATGAATGTTCCCCCAATGATTATGTATTACCTGTTGTTCCTAAGGGTTATGTCATGAATGAAAAAGCTGCTATGGAAATTCTTGCTTGCAATGATAGAAATAATCTTAAGAAATTATTAGCTAAATGGAAGCAACAGTCTCTTAATGCTAGAATGAAACCCGATCCTGCTTTTGCTACTTCACCTATCTGTGTTACTGATAAGGATTATGAATTCTTTGTTGATCCTCATATTATTACTTTAGTTGAATCTGATCCTTTTTATGGCATTGAATCTGAAACTGTTGTGGCACATCTTACCAAGTTGAATGATATAGCTAACCTGTTTACCACTGATGAGAAGTCTCGCTATTTATATATTCTTAAGATATTTCCGTTCTCATTAAAGGGTGATGCTAAGACTTGGTATAATTCTCTTGCTCCTGGTTGTGTGCGTAGTCCCCAGGATATGATTTATTACTTCTCTGCTAAATATTTCCCTACTCATAAGAAACAAGCTGCCTTGCGGGAAATATATAATTTTGTGCAAATTAAAGAAGAGAGTCTCCCACAAGCTTGGGGGAGGCTTCTCCGGTTACTTAATGCTTTGCTTGATCATCCTCTTAAGAAAAATGAAATACTTGATATCTTTTATAATGGACTAACCGATGCTTCCAAGGACTACTTGGATAGTTGTGTTGGTTGTGTTTTCAGGGAAAGAACAGTCGACAAAGCTGAAATACTACTAAATAATATGTTGACTAATGAAAATAATTGGACTCTTCCTGAGCCAGTTCCTGAAGTAATTTCTGAACCAATTGAGCCAACTCCTGAGCCTATTCCTAAACCCACTCCGAAGAAGAGAGGTGTTTTATTTCTCAGTCCTGAAGATATGCAAGAGGCAAAGAAATCAATGAAAGAAAAAGGTATTAAAGCTGAAGATGTTAAGAATTTACCTCCTATTGAAGAAATACATGGTCTTAATTTACCGCCTGAAGAACCACATTGTCTTGATAACCCGACACAGGTAGTAAAGGTAAATTCTCTCTGTAGATATGATAAAGTTGAAATACCCTCTACTAAATTTCATAGCCCATGCTTAGATGAATTTGATGACTTTATGGCTAGACAAGAAAGTTTTAATGCTTATGTTGGTAGAGAGTTAAAGAATAATGCTTTCAAGATAGGACGCGTAGGTGATAATCTGGCTAGAGTTAAAGATGAACTTCACCGCGTTAGCAAATATGCTTCTATGGTTGCTACCCAAGCTGAGCAAGTACTCAAAGCTCAAAATGATTTGCTTGATGAATTAAATAATAAAAATGACTTTGCTGTTAGAGTGGCTACTAGAACTGGTAGAATGACTCAAGAACCTTTGTATCCTGAAGGCCACCCTAAGAGAATCGAGCAAGATTCTCAGAGAAATAATTTAGAGGCACCTAGTTCTTCTAAGAAGAAGAAAAAGAAAAAGATAGAACCTTGCATGCTTCTAATGAACCTACTGTAGACAAACCTGAGAATCCCAATGATATTTCTATTTCTGATGCTGAAACACAATCAGGTGATGAACATGAACTTAGTGATAATGTTAATGATAATGTTCATGTTGATGCTCAACCTAGCAAAAACAATGATGTAGAGATTGAACCTGCTGTTGATCTTGATAATCCACCATCAAAGAATCAACGTTATGACAAGAGAGATTTTGTTGCTAGGAAGCACAGTAAAGAAAGAGAACCATGGGTTCAGAAACCCATGCCCTTTCCTCCTAAACCATCCAAGTCAAAGGATGATGAGGACTTTGAGCGCTTTGCTGAAATGATTAGACCTATTTTCTTACGTATGCGCTGAACTGATATGCTTAAAGTAAATCCTTATGCTAAATATATGAAGGATATCATCACAATAAAAGAAAGATGCCGGAAGCTGAAATTTCCACCATGCTTGCTAATTACACTTTTAAGGGTGGAATACCAAAGAAACTTGGAGATCCGGGTGTACCAACTATACCATGCTCTATTAAAAGAAATTATGTTAGAACTGCTTTATGTGATCTTGGAGCTGGTGTTAGTGTTATGCCTCTCTCTTTATATCGTAGACTTGAATTGAATAAGTTGACACCTACTGAAAATCTTTGCAAATGGCTGATAAATCAACTGCTATACCTGTCGGTATTTGTGAGGATGTGCCTGTTGTGGTTGCAAATGTCACTATCTTAACGGACCTTGTTATTCTTGATATTCCCGAGGACGATAGTATGTCTATTATCCTTGGTAGACCTTTTCTTAATCCTGCAGGGGCTGTTATTGATTGCAACAAAGGCAATGTCACTTTTCATGTTAATGGTAATGAGCATACGGTACACTTTCCGAGGAAACAATCTCAAGTTCATAGCATCAATTCTATTGAAAAAGTTCCAACTATCATTTTTGGAGGTTTTCAATTTCCTCTCCCTACTGTCAAGAAAAAGTATGATATTCTTATTGTTGGGGATTTTCATATCCCCGTTGAGGTAACTTAGTGTTATTCGAAATTTCTCCGGTTCCGTGTTATTCGGAATGAGTTTGTTAACAAGACTTGATCAACCTTGTTAGTAGGTTCATTTTGATGATCACGAGATGGATGAAACTAGAAGGCACAACCTTCTGTACCCTCTTTTTACTTTCTGTTATTTAGAATAAATAAGGCAAAAATAGTATTATCTGTCTGTTTTCTGATTTATCCGTGCATTAAAAAATAGTTCAAAAATAAAAGTGCTCCAAATGCCCTGCAAATTTAGTATGATTTTTTCTAGAATATTTGAGGATTTTAGGCACTGAAATCGCTGCAGGAGGGCCAAGCACTAGGCCACGAGAGAGGAGGGCGCCCCCCCCTGTAGGGCGCGCTCCCTTGTCTCGTGGGCCCCTGGCAGCTCCCCTCCACTTATGCCAGCACCCACACACTTCATCTTCCACCCAAAAAAATCCCCATCCAGCTCAAGCCCGAGTTTTAGCTTGCTTTGCTGCGATTTTCGAACTCTTAGATCAAAGCTCCACTCACAAAACTACTTTGGGAGATTGTTGCTTGGTATGTGACTCCTCCATTGGTCCAATTAGTTTTTTTCTAGTGCTTTATTCATTGCAAATTTTTGCTGCATAGGTGACCATGTTCTTGAGCTTGCATGTTAAACTTTTGAGGTCCCAAGCAATTCCAATGCATGATATAGGCTCTAGGCACTCGTAGGAGTAGTTGCTATCAATCTTGTTTAGTTTTATCCCCTTCTATTTTGAAGTTACTAAAATTTCAGAAATTTTCAGAAAATGTTAAGGAGGTTCTTTAACGGCTCTTCTAGCCAAAGCTCTAAGGAAAAACAATACAAAGAGAAGGAAAAACCCAAGTATAATCTTCCTCGCTTAGCGGAAGTACGGTCATGTGAGGATTTCTTGAAGGAAGTCGAAATTCATGAAGACTTTTATGCTTTAATCGGGACTGCAGGCCTCACCAGTTTCATGAATGACCGAATCGAACAGTATCTCTTACTTACCAATACTTTCGTGCAAAATTTTTATTATTATCCTAAGAAGTCACCGCCTGCAGTATCATTTCATTTATATGATGAATTCAAAGAAATGTCTTTACGTCATTTTTGCGCGGTATGTAGGATACCTTATGAGGGAGAATTAGAGGAACCCCATCGTGAAGATGTGGATGGCTTCGTTAAAACTATTGCTGTAGAAGAGCCAAAGGAGGGCTCTGAGGCAAAAGTCTCTAACATACACTTTCCGGTTTTACGCTACTTTGCCATATTTGCTAGTAGATGCTTGATTGGTCATGGGAATAGTGGAAATTTGAGTGTCCCAGATATTATTATTCTTCAACATGCTTTGCTAGGGGACAATACTTTTAGTATGGTGTCGTCATTGCTAAACGGCTAGCCCTGAATCGTACAAAAGGTCCCATATTTGGAGGTATCTATGCTGCACGTCTTGCTGAACATTTTCAGATACCCATTAGGCACCTTGAGGAGGAGGAGACAAAATTACCTCCTCACATTTTAGATTACAAGAGCATGGTAGCACACAAGTTTATTGTTGATAACAAAGAGAAGATGCTCTTGTATAAACTTAGATTTAATAAGAAACACATTGAGATTATTATTTTGCCTGCACCTCTGTTATTTGATTTGCTTGTAGAAAATCGTCTTGTCACGCCGGAGGCGGTGAACAACTATCTAGCCCAAGCTTTTACTCCGGAACCTGAACCTGAACCAGAACCTGAGTTGGACCCTTATCGTGCATCATCTGTCTAGTGGGATCCGGAGATGACCAGCCAATGGTATCCTGATTACACCTCCAACTACACCGGGGAGAATAGCGGCGGTCCTTGGTACTAAACCAACTTAGGCCAAAAGCCTAAGCTTGGGGGAGTACATATTTCTCACCGACTTTACATTCATGTTCACACACTAGTCGTCGGTGCTCATACTCTTTCATTGTATTATCCTTGTTAGTTTAAATTCCTTTTTCTAGCTTTCTTCTTGTGTGTTTGTTAAACCTTAAGAAGAACCAAAAAAAATAGTTAGTTTAATTTCCCTGCTTGTAGTAGAAATTAAAATGAAAACCCAAAAAGATTTTTCGTTCTTTTTTTACTTGTTGGGAGCTTTCCCGTGTAAATAGTTTTATTTCCTTTTCTTTCTTTTGGGGGTCGAGAAGACCATATTGAAAATGCTTAGTGGCTCTTATATGCATGATTGTTTATTTATATTTAGAGCCCATATTACTTGTCTTCTCTCTTGAGTTGAATTCTTGCAGATTCCAGCTTAGTCCAATGCACGTGCACTCTTATTATTATACACATCGTTCGGTCATGCAAGTGAAAGGCAATAATGATGATTTATGATGGACTTACTGGGATGAGAAAAGCGGGTATGAACTCGACCTCTTTTGTTTTTGCAAATATGATGAGTTCATCGTTCCTCAGTCAGCTATTATGAAGTAAGCATATTTGCAATGACATTTAGAAATTATAGTTGCTTGTGCCATGCTTGATTAGCTATGAGTTATAATGGTCTACCTTGCGTGCCGACATGCTATTAGAATGATTTTGATGTGGTATGATGGGATGGTATCCTCCTTTGAATGTACTAAGTGACTCGACTTGGCACATGTTCACGCATGTAGTTGAATCAAATCAACATTGCCTTCATGATATTTATGATCATGGTGGATTATATCCTACTCATGCTTGTATTCGGTGTGAATTAATTTTAATGCATGCTTATGACTGTTGTCGCTCTCTCAGTTGGTCGCTTCCCAGTCTTTTGCTATCCTTCACCTGTACTAAGCGGGAATACTGCTTGTGCATCCAAACTCCTTAAACCCCAAAGTTGTTCCATATGAGTCCACCATACCTTCCTATATGCGGTATTTACCTGCCGTTCCAAGTAAGTTTGTATGTGCCAAACTCCAAACCTTCAAATGAAATTCTGTTTTGTATGCTCGAGCAGCTCATGTTTCAACTAGGGCTGCCTATATCTTCCATGCTAGGTGGGTTATTCTCAAGAGGAGTGGACTCCGCTCCTCATTCACGAGAAAGGGCCGGTAATCGGGATTCCCAGTCCATGATCCAAAAAGATCAAAGCAAATCAAATTAATTAAACAAAACTCCCCCAAGGCTGTTGTATGTTGGAGGCACTCGTTGTTTCGAGCAAGACATGGATTGATGCTTGTTGGTGGTTGGGTGAGTATAAACCTTTACCATTCTGTTTGGGAACTGTATATAATGCATGTAGTATGGAAGATACAACCATCTCATAGTTGTTGTGTTGACAGCGAAAGTATGCCGCTCAAAATGTTATTCAATCTCTATTTTAAAATCGAGCTCTAGCACCTCTACAAATCCCTGCTTCCCTCTGCGAAGGGCCTATCTATTTACTTTTATGTTGAGTCATCACCCTTCTTATTAAAAAGCACCCGCTGGAGAGCACACTGTTATTTGCATTCATTATTATTGGTTTATATTGGGTATGACTTGACTGGATCTCTTTTACCATGAATTACAATGTTTAGTCAGTCCTTGATCTTTAAAGGTGCTCTTCATTTATGTTTTGCGGTCTCAGAAAGGGCTAGCGAGATACCATTTTTTTATATCATGTTATGATTATTTTGAGAAAGTGTTGTCATCCGAGTTTTATTATTATGGCTTGCTAGCTGATTATGCTATTGATATGAGTAATTGTGAGACCTATGTGTTATTGTGAGTATGGTTAGTTCATAATATTTGCTGAAACTTGAATGCTGGCTTTTCATGTTTACAACAACAAAAGCAAACAGAGTTTGTAAAAGTTTTTCTTTATCACTTTCAGTTTATCAACTGAATTGCTTGAGGACAAGCAAAGGTTTAAGCTTGGGGGAGTTGATACGTCTCCAACGTATCTACTTTTCCAAACACTTTTGCCCTTGTTTTGGACTCTAACTTGCATGATTTGAATGAAACTAACCCGGACTGACGCTGTTTTCAGCAGAACTGCCATGATGTTGTTTTATGTGTAGAAAAGAAAAGTTCTCGGAATGTCCTGGAAATCCACGGAGGCACTTTTCAGAATTAATAAGATTTTTTGGCGAAAGAATCAAGGTCAGGGGGCCCACGGGCTGTCCACGAGACAGCCCCCCCTAGGGCGCGCCCTCCTATCTCGTGGGCCCCTTGGACCTCCTCTGACCTCAACTCCAACTCCATATATACCGTCTCGGGGAGAAAAAAAATCAAGGAGAAAGTTTCATCACGTTTCACGACACGGAGCCGCCGCCAAGCCCTAATCTTTCTCAGGAGGGTTGATCTAGAGTCCGTTTGGGGCTCCAGAGAGGGGGATTCGTCGCCGTCGTCATCATCAACCATCCTCCATCATCAATTTCATGATGCTCACCGTCGTGCGTGAGTAATTACATCATAGGCTTGCTGGACGGTGATGGGTTGGATGAGATTTACCATGTAATCAAGTTAGTTTTGTTAGGGTTTGATCCCTAGTATCCACTATGTTATGAGATTGATGTTGCTATGACTTTGCTATGCTTAATGCTTGTCACTAGGGCCCGAGTGCCATGATTTTAGATCTGAACCTATTATGTTTTCATGAATATATGTGTGTTCTTGATCCTATCTTGCAAGTCTATAGTCACCTATTATGTGTTATGATCCGACAACCCCGAAGTGACAATAATCGGGATACTTCTCGATGATGACCGTAGTTTGAGGAGTTCATGTATTCACTATGTGTTAATGCTTTGGTCTGGTTCTATATTAAAAGGAGGCCTTAATATCCCTTATTTTCCGTAAGGACCCCGCTGAACATGGAGGGTAGGATAAAAGATGTCATGCAAGTTCTTTTCCATAAGCATGTATGACTATTTACGGTGCCTACATTACATTGATGAATTGGAGCTAGTTCTATATCACCCTATGTTATAACTATTGCACGAGGAATCGCATCCGGCATAATTATCCATCACTAATCCATTGCCTACGAGCTTTTCACATATTGTTCTTCGCTTATTTACTTTTCTGTTGCTACTGTTACAACTACTACCAAAACCCAAAAACATTTATCTTTACTTTTGCTACTGTCACTATTATTATCATACCACTTTTGCCACTAAACACTTTGCTGCAGCTACTAAGTTATCCAGGTGTGGTTGAATTGACAACTCAACTGCTAATACTCAAGAATATTCTTTGGCTCCCCTTGTGTCGAATCAATAAATTTGGGTTGTACTTCACCCTCGAAACCTGTTGCGATCCCCTACACTTGTGGGTTATCAATAGCAAGCAACTAAGCTTGGGGATGCCCCGAGTGGCATCCCCGCTTTCTTCTAACGACCATCGGTATTTTACTTGAAACTATATTTTTATTCGTCACATGATATGAGTTTTGCTTGGAGGGTCTTGTATGATATGAGTCTTTGCTTGTTTTGCTTTGTGTTTTAAGTGTCGAATCCTTGTTAGACACACCCTTTTTAGAGAGCCAAAAATTATGCTATGCTTGCTCCTATGCTTCACTTAAATTTTTAGAGTCGTGGACTTGCTCTAGTACTTCACTTATATCTTTTTGAGCATGGTGTGCTTTGTTAATTTTGAAGAAATGCTCTCATGCTTCACTTAGATTTATTTGGGAGTTAGTAAATTTGGAAGAAATTCTCTCTTGCTTCACTTAGATTAATTTGAGAGAAAGAAAAAATTATGCTCATGATCTTCACTTATAATTGTTTGAGCCTACCAAAAGCAACATATGAAAATAGTTCCAAAGTGATAGATATCCAAGGAGGATATAATAAAAAACTTTCATGAAGATCATTGGACAAAATAAACTTGATTCTTAGTAATGGTTTTGAGATATGATGATATGATATGTGAGTCATATTGATGAGTAATTGTGCTTTAGTAAGAATATTGATGTTAAGGTTTGTGATTCCCTATGCAAGCATGAAAGTCAATAGTTATGCAATGAAATTTATATCCTACTCATGGTGCATTATTCGATGTTACTTATGCTTAATGCTTGGGTACGAGAATTTTCGCTTTTTGGTTGGTCGCTTATCAATCTTTTTGCTAGCCTTCATTTTGCACTAAGTATGATCACTACTTGTGCATCCAAAACCCTTTAAACCAGTTTTGCCATATGAGTCAACTATACCTACCTATATGCGGTATTTCTATGCCGTTCTAAGCAAATTTGCATGTGCCATCTCTAATGTTCAAAATAAATTTCTCTTTTGTATGCTTTACTACTCGCGAGGCGATAAAGGGTAGCCAATATTTTCCATGCTAGATGTGTTATTCTCACGATGAGTGTTTATTCACTTGTCATTCATGAGAGTACGATAAAAGGTATTAGGGATGAAAAATGAATTTATTTTATGTTGTCAAATAATAAATTCCTTGGAAAGCGTTGGTATGGAAGGCACCCATGGATATGGCTAGCCATGGAAAGTGAAAGTTATGGTGGAAAAAGGAATAAGCTTTATTTTCTATTTGGGAACCGCCTATGATGTACCTAGCATGGAAAGTGTTGGGATGCTCCAAGTCGTTTTCGTTGGTAGGAAAAGTATGCCTCTCAAAAAATAATTTTATCTCTCAATTTAAGCTTTGAGCTCTGGCACCTCTACAAGTCACTACTTCCCTCCACGAAGGGCCTTTCTTTTACTTATGCAAATTTTATTTTGAATTTGAGTCTCCATCTTCTCTTGTAAAGCACCAACTAAGGGGCACTATGATTGTATTTGAGCATTGGGTGTAGCTAATATTCGAGTGTGTTTCATGAATGGATCAATGATTGAGCATGATGGGCTAGGGATAACTTGCTTTAGAGTTGATATTTTGAAAGGCATGGTTGCTTGTTGGTATGCTTGAGTATTAAAGTCTTCATGTCAAAACTAGACTATTGCTTTGAATCATATAAAAGACCATATGACCATGCTATAAAGAAAAGAATGTGATGAACATGTTAGGCAACATTCCACATCAAAAATTCCGTTTTTATCATTTACCTACTCAAGGACGAGCAGGAATTAAGCTTGGGGATGTTGATACGTCTCCAATGTATCTATAATTTTTGATTGTTCCATGTTGTTATATTATCATTCTTGGATGTTTTACAATCATTTTATAGTCATTTTATATCATTTTTTTGGTACTAACCTATTGACATAGTGCCAAGTGTCAGTTGCTCTTTTCTGCATGTTTTTTACATCGCAGGAAATCAATATCAGACGGAGTCCAAATGCCACGCCACTTTAAGATGATTTTTTATGGACCAAAAGGAATAAGTTGGGCCCTGGTTGCACCTTGGGGGAGTCCCGAGGAGGGGACAACCCACCAGGGCGCGCCAGGAGGCCCAGGCGTGCCCTGGTGGGTTGTGCGCACCTCGGGCGTCCCCTGGATCGCCTCTTTGCTCTATAAATACCCCAATATTCCAGAAACCCTAGAGGAGTCGATGAAATATTCATCTAGCCACCGCAGAGTCCAGAACCACCAGATCCAATCTAGGCACCATCTCGGAGGGGTTCACCACTTCCATTGGTGCCTCTCCGATGATGCGTGAGTAGTTCTTTGTAGACCTACGGGTCCGTAGTTAGTAGCTAGATGGCTTCCTCTCTCTCTCTCTCTCTTGATTATCAATACAATGGTCTCTTGGACATCCATATGATGCAAGTCTTTTTGCGGTGTGTTTGTTGGGATCCGATGAACTTTGAGTTAATCATCAGATCTATGTTTTTAACCAGGAAAGTTATTTAATTCTTCTTTGATCTCTTATATGCATGATTGCTTATAGCCTCGTATTTCTTCTGCGATATTTGGGTTTTGTTTGGCCAACTTGATCTATTTATCTTGCAATTGGAAGATGTGCTTTGTAGTGGGTTCGATCTTACGGTGCTTGATCCCAATGACAGAAGGGGAACCAACACGTATGTATCATTGCTACTATGGATAACAAGATGATATCTATATCTTCCATAATAGATAAACGGATCTTGTCTACATCATGTCATCGTTCTTATTGCATTACTCCGTTTTTCCATGAACTTAATACACTAGATGCATGCTGGATAGCGGGCGATGTGTGGTGTAATAGTACTAGATGCAGGCAAGAATCGGTCTACTAATCTTGGACGTGATGCCTATGTAATGATCATTGCCTGGATATCGTCATGATTATTTGAAGTTCTATCAATTGCCCAAGAGTATTATTTTCCCACCATTTGCTATTTTTCTCGAGAGAAGCCACTAGTGAAACCTATGGCCCTCGGGTCTCTTTTCATCATATCTGCCTTTGCGACCTATTTTCTCTTGCATTTATTTTTAGATATATTAAACCAAAAATACAAAAATACCTTGCTGCAATTTATTTGTTCTGCGATCTATTTATCCTATCTACCACTTTTTACCTCACGTTATTTTCCCACTAGAGGCGTCGTACCCCGAAAGGGATTGACAACCCCTTTAACACGTCGGGTTACGAGGTGTTGTTCTTTGTGTGCAGGGGTTGTTTTACGTTGTGTTGCTTGGTTCTCCTACTAGTTCGATGACCTTGGTTTCATATCTAAGGGAAATACCTACCGCCACTGTGCTGCATCATCCCTTCCTCTTTGGGGAAATACCGATGTAGCTTCAAGCAACATCAGTTCACCACTTCCATTGGTGCCTCTCTAATGATACGTGAGTAGTTCTTTGTAGACCTACGGGTTCGTAGTTAGTAGCTAGATGGCTTCCTCTCTCTCTCTCTTGATTATCAATACAATGGTCTCTTGGAGATCCATACGATGCAAGTCTTTTTGCGGTGTGTTTGTTGGGATCCGATGAACTTTGAGTTAATGATCAGATCTATGTTTTTAACCAGGAAAGTTATTTAATTCTTCTTTGATCTCTTATATGCATGATTGCTTATAGCCTCATATTTCTTCTTAGATATTTGGGTTTTGTTTGGCCAACTTGATCTATTTATCTTGCAATGGGAAGAGGTGCTTTGTAGTGGGTTCGATCTTACGATGCTTGATCCCAGTGACAGAAGGGGAACCGACACGTATGCATCATTGCTACTAAGGATAACAAGATGGGGTCTATATCTACATAAAATATATAAATAGATCTTGTCTACATCATGTCATTGTTCTTATTGCATTACTCCATTTCTCCATGAACTTAATACACTAGATGCATGCTGGATAGCGGTCGACGTGTGGAGTAATAGTAGTAGATGCAGACAGGAGTCAATCTACTAATCTTGGGCGTGACGCCTATATAATGATCATTGCCTGGATGTTGTCATGATTATTTGAAGTTCTATCAATTGCCCAACAATAATTGTTTTCCCACCGTTTGTTATTTTTCTCGAGAGAAGCCACTAGTGAAACCTACGGCCCCTGGGTCTCTTTTCATCATATTTGCCTTTGCGATCTATTTTCCTTTGCATTTATTTTCAGATCTATTAAACCAAAAATACAAAAATACCTTGCTGCAACTTATTTGTTCCGCAATCTATTTATCCCATCTACCACTTTTACCTCACGTTATTTGCCTATCTTGAGGCGCCGTACCTGAAAGGGACTGGCAACCCCTTTAACACGTCGGGTTGCGAGTATTTGTTATTTGTGTGTAGGTGTTGTTTACGTGGTGTGAGGAGGTTCTCTACTGGTTTGATAACCTTGGTCTCATCACTAAGGGAAATACCTACCGTCGCTATACTGCATCATCCCTTCCTCTTTGGGGAAATACCGACTTATCACGCATGTGGAGGTCGAGGCGCCTCCGTTTTGGCCCGTTGGGCGGCAACATTTCGAGTTGATCTGCGCACGACAATGATCTCATTTCACTAGGGCGAAAATTGCTCTATCTCAATCTAGCCGCCTTGCTTCACTGGATGATGAACAAGTGGTGGTTGATGCACGGTTCCTCCGTGAGAATGAATCCATTTCCGTTGGTGACCAAGTTTCCTTCCCCTGCTCCATTGCCACGGTGGGAGGACGAACTGATCTAAGATCTTCATCTGCATCCAAGACGATCATTCACCCCCCCCCCTTGAAAAGATTTTGCCGGGGCATGTGGTGGATCAAAGCTATGAACCTACTTTGAATCAGAATCTACATCTAGATCTTTGTTCAATCATGGAGTTCCAGAGATTCATTTGGCAAAAGTTTAACTCCCAAGTTGCTTTGACTCATGGACGAGGTGCACGAGAGTTCTTTTCGGTGGCTTCTTTCGAGCGACACAAACACATGTTGTACTGTTCAAATGTGAGTGAGTATCTTAGGTCATGCCTGGGTGGTATTGCACTTGATTTCAGAGTATGTCTCCCGCGAGATCAAACTTTTCGCTTTTCAGTCTTCTCTAAAAAAGTGGGTTTTGCTATGAATGCCCTTAAAAGTTATGAATGTTCAGAATTCATGGTGTATTTCAGCCTGTGGGGCAATGGCGGACTTGATTTTATCAGAGAGTACAAATTGTGGGAAGAGGAGGAGCTGTGCTCTTAGACTGTAGTAGGGAAAAAGAAAGCAATCACCAGGCTGGACTCTGTTGGTAACGTTACTCAGCATCGCCCGAGCTTTGGTCCCAAAGATGGGGTCTATTCTTACATGAATAGATCTTGTCTACATCATGTCATCGTTCTTATTGCATTACTTTGTTTCTCCATGAACTTCATACACTAGATGCATGTTGGATAGCGGTCGATGTGTGGAGTAATAGTAGTAGATGCAGACTGGAGTCGGTCTACTAATCTTGGACGTGATGCCTATATACATGATCATCGTCTTGGATATCGTCATAATTGTTTGCTTTTCCAACAGTAATTTATTTACCCACAATATGCTATGTTCTCGAGAGAAGCCACTAGTAAAATCTACGGCCCCCGGGTCTATTTCTCATAATATATTTTCAGATCTATATTTCTATTTGTGTTTCCAATTTATTTACCTCTTTTGTTTGAGATCTATATTATCAAAAACCCAAAAATATCTCATTGAGTTTTATTTGCTTTTATTTGATTTGCATCTATCAATCTACCTATTTATCATATTTCAATACCTTGGAGGGACTGACAACCCCTCTACGCGTTGTGTTGCGAGGATTTGTTGTTTGTGTGTAGGTGTTGTCTGCATAGTTTTGCTTGGTTTCCCTACTGGATTGATAACATTGGTTTCATAACTGAGGAAAATACTTACCGACGCTATGCTGCATCATCCCCTCCTCTTCGGGGAATTTACTGACGCGGATCACAAGTAGCAGCGACCGCTTCGTAGTTTCATTGACCGTAGATGATTAATTTTGTGTTCATGTTTGTACCTATTTTGGGTACCAGGAAGAACTCCACGGCGGCGTTATCATCCTCCAGCACACCCACCTGCACCCGAGCCACCGGCCCTGGGGCCGGCTCGACCCTCCTCGCCTCCTGTCGTCCTGCTCCAGGGGCTCCAACCGGCTCCTGGCGCGGTGAGCCCGCCTCACGTACTGCTGCTCCTGCTGAGCGAGACTGCTGGATCAATGAAGGAGGTGCTCACCGGCGGAAGGGGCACGTACTGCTGCTGCTGCTACTGAGCGAGCATGCTGGATCGATGTAGGAGATGCTCACCGATGGCGGGGGCACGTGCTGCTGCTGCTGAGCGAGCATGCTGGATCGATGCAGGAGATGCTCACCGGCGGCGGGGGCACGTGTTGCTGCTGCCGAGCGAGGTAGACGACGGCCTCCCACGCGCCAAGCACCGCGGTCGTCGCGTCATCCATCTATGTGGGCACTGCTTGGCTAGGAGGAGGCGATCGTGGAGGGGACCGGCTTGGTGGTTCGGCCGGGCGCGGTTGGAGTTGGGGGGAGTAGACGAGGTGGTGGGGTGCGGTGCAGTCTCACAAGTACTCGCCAGTGAGGTAGACGGTGGCGCGACGCCGAGTCCGACGGTGGCCGTGGTGCCCAAGTCCGACGACGAGGGCGAACTAGTTGTTGGCGTCGTCGTCATCATCCACCGCAGTCGCACGTGGCGATGGTGGGCGCGTTGTCACCACCCTGGTACAAGGTGTCGAGGCAGAACGCGTTCGACAGTGGCCGCGTCTAACTAGTCCGACAGGGGTGTGACGAACTAGTCTCCGTAACTGTGTGTTAAATGTGTGTTATACATAGATGTTAACTCTTAATCATATCCCGTGTATATAACCAATGAGTTAAATACACTACAGGTGTCCTAACTTGTCCATGCGGTCAGTTTGGTGCCTAAACTTGAAAAATACATAAAAGTGGTACCGTAACTTGTCTAGGCGTTCAAATACGGTACCTTTGGACGTATGCCGCCATATCAAGTGCCCGTATGGCACGTCAGCGTGTCGCTGGGCCACATGTCGGTGGTTGCAGGCGTGTTGTGAGCTGTGCGTGTAGTTTTTCACAGAAATACCCTTGGCTTTAGTTAATTTTCAAAAAAAAATCGTTGCGGGCGGTGGACGCACGCTGTTTTTCTTAGGAGAACGCGCCTGTACTTTAATTAATTTTCACAAAAATATAAACACAAGATTGCCTGACGGGAATTCGAACCACGGACCGCCTTGTTGCCTAACAAATAAGCGGACTAAGGCCACACGTATTCCTACAGTGTGTTCTGGAGTACTGCTTCGTTTTTTTAAGTGAAGTTTCTGTTTAATTTTCATTATACATAAATTTTCCCAAATATAAAATAACTATCAATATGCAATTATTGTTTATTTCATATCTGCTTTCATTATTGTGTACCTTGAAGAGATAAACATGAAAATTTTCTAAAATTTATGTGGATATAAAAGGTTGATCGTATATTAAAAATTATTGTGTAAAATTATGCATCTTCATAAAGGACCATAAGCACGAACAATTATTTTGTATCTTCATTCTATTTTTAAAATGCACAATTATTTAAAATTGACAATATTGTATTTTAAAAACTCATGAACGTGTATTAATTGTTATTGTCTGACAATAATAAATTCTAGAAATGTACTAACATGTCAAGTGTGTTTGTAGAGACGTAAGAATAATATTACACATTTTCTAATACGCATTCAACATTTTCAAAAAACACAGTGAGCATTTTCTAAAATAATAGGAAAATGAACGCGAACGTGTATTTCAAAAAATGCTCACCGTGTTTCTAATATACGTTCAACTTTTAAATTCTACATCAATTTTAGAAAAAGTTCATGTTTATCTCTTCAAAGTACACAATCATGGAAATAGAATAGAGAAATAAAATAAACAATAATTTCGCATTACAATTATTTTATGTTTTCATATGAAAAAAATTTATGTATATGAAAACTAAACAGAAATTTCGCTCGAAGGAAAACAAGATAGTAACTTGGAAATAAATAAAAAGAAAATTACTCCTGTAAAAGTATATGCAAAGCGACAAGTACAATCATCTATATAAACTGCTTGCTGATAATTAAGCGCACACCAGACCGTGGCCGCCTGGTCCGCTCGATTGTCAGGTGACGAGGATATCCCATGTCCGAATTCCCTGCACGCTCGCTTCCTGATATTTTTTTGCGAGTATTAATTAAAATGAAGGAGTATTTTTGCGAGAATTAATTAAAATCCAAGGGCATTCCTGTAAAAAAACACGCATAGCTCACAGTGTGTCCAACGCCTACAAGAACTGACATGTGGCCCAGGGACACAATAGCATGCCACGCGGACACTCGATTCAGCGGCATACGTCCAAAGGCACCACATTTAAACGCCCAGACAAATTACGACACCACTTTTGTGTATTTTCAAGTTTAGGCACCCAACTGACCGTGCTGGACAAGTTAGGTCACCTGTAGTGTATTTAACTCATAACCAATCATCGTGTAGTTCCGTGTGCCGAGCCAATGCGGGCAACCAAACTAAGTGCATATATTGGTTTTTACCTGTTTTTATTCAGCCAGGCTAAATGCAATAGAGATTTCAACCAAACGCACCCATTTCGTTTCACATCGGGGCCTGGATGCAAATTGTTGACACGGCAGGAAGACAACACGCCTCCACGATCCGAGTGACACCCCTTGGACCAATCAGATAACGTGAACCACCTCCCACGGATCGCCCCCCGCGAAGCTCGATCCCAACCGTCCACGCACCACACATCCAACGATCCACGCCCACCTTCCCACACGAAAAGGCAAAGCTCACGCGCCCTCCCCTCCAAAATCCCCCGCCCGCTCGGCGCTCATCTCCTACTTAACGCCTCCCACTCCCATTCTTCTTCCTCACTCCAATCCAATCTCCCAAACCTTCTCCTCCTTCTGAACCTCCCGGCGCATCTCCGACTCCATGGCCCGCACCAAGCAGACGGCGAGGAAGTCCACCGGCGGCAAGGCGCCGAGGAAGCAGCTGGCCACCAAGGCCGCCCGCAAGTCCGCCCCGGCCACCGGCGGCGTCAAGAAGCCCCACCGCTTCCGCCCCGGCACCGTCGCGCTCCGCGAGATCCGCAAGTACCAGAAGAGCACCGAGCTGCTCATCCGCAAGCTCCCCTTCCAGCGCCTCGTCCGGGAGATCGCCCAGGACTTCAAGACCGACCTCCGCTTCCAGTCCTCCGCCGTCTCCGCCCTGCAGGAGGCCGCCGAGGCCTACCTGGTGGGGCTGTTCGAGGACACCAACCTCTGCGCCATCCACGCCAAGCGCGTCACCATCATGCCCAAGGACATCCAGCTCGCACGCCGCATCCGTGGCGAGAGGGCCTAGGCCGCGATCTGCAATCCATGCGTCGTCTGTTAGATCCTTGTTAGGAAGTGCGTGTGCTAGTAGTGTTTCAGAATGTGCCTGTGTTGTTTTTGTCATGGTGGATCTGTTATGCCTAATCTGATGGTACCTTCTTGTTGCTATCATCTATGGAAATGAAAAATGTTGGCTTCCTGTTCTCATTCATCTGCGTTTGAATGCCTGTTCCCAACGTGCCAATTTTCTTGCCTGATTTATCTAGCTTGTTCTATTCGGCTCTGATTTTGAGCTTAATTGTCATTAGACTGTCAATTTTGTGACGTGTAATCTTGCTAGCTGCCTCCAAACCCAATTGAACGAGCAGTTGAGATGGTACCTGAAAATTGCTTGTACGCTAGTGTGCTTGTCTTCAGTTCTGTCTGTCGATCAGTTGCCACAGTATGTTTGATGTTCAGTGCACATAATCTGTTGAAAGCATCCCTACTGTGCCTAATTATATTGCAAACCTGCAAGTCTGAACCATGCTCTAAACTAAGTGCGTACTGATAGTACAACTTAGTTGGTGTCCTGTCTTCAGATCTTACAGGCTCAGGAATGGCTGCAGGGCTTCGACACCGTGCCTGCAATATTATTGGTTGCATCACCCACAATTTCCTAAATAACGCACCAGAACATCGAGCAAGCGCTGGCGACGATTGGTCAGAATCTCATGCCATTCCTGGTTGTGCAGCTGTCGAAACAGCAGTTGTTGCTTGATGATCTGTTCTCAGTGGATCAGACATTGCTTTGATAGAGTATCATGAATATTGGTCACGAAAGAGAGTATGTGTCCTCCTATCGCAAGCATGTGAAATGACCTGCCTGTTTTAGCTACTGTGTTCTTACTTGCTTCGATTTTGTAGCTTAAATGGTAGTAGTACTGTGTAGTTCCTCTGAACCTGAATGAACAGATGTAGTATGCTCGTTCAGTTCAGTTTTGTGTACCTTACATAAACTGTAGTACTTCCTGATGGTCACATCAGTGCTGAAAGTTTTCTCAACCCTGCTTCTGTTCTGTATAATTTCAAAACTACAAACACAGTTACAAGGACGCCTCCGACTACAGTTTTTCTTGATTAAGTGTTTACCATGAGGCACACTGCTATTTCTTAAGAGAATTTTAGTGGTATCCCATGGGTAACTGCTCCCACAGTAATACCAACGCCAATTTCTTGGTACCTATTCTCGAGTCGCGCACACTTAAAGCGAAACACGGTTCATTCTGGGCAGTTTACATCAGTGCTGCTGCGGGATCCGGATGTCTCTGGTGGTAAGCTGATGTTAGAACAGTCGAGCATCTCGGAATCTAAGTTTTGTAGGAAGAGAGGCAGTATTATGTTTATGAACTGTATAATTAATTTTAAATTATGAAATTTATTACTGATGAACGATACAAATTTTTTGACGGGAGAAGATTTCTAACGGCACTCTGTCGTGTGACTCAAAATGGATGCAGAATATCGGAGGCCATTAAGCTTCTAGCACCAATTACCTGATTGCTAAGTTATTATACGTAATATCGTAGTGTTATCTGAATGCTTAATCCTAAAAAAGTGAGCTCCTGTAAGCGATGAAAAATGAGAATAGCAGTGATACATTGCAATTCGAGCAAGTTCCTTTTAGATTGTCTTCAGATCTCAAAAACAGTTGGGACGAAGGAATAAGAATCTGTCATTGGAGGACATGCTACAGCAATGAAGCAAGTATATCAAATTGAATTTATATTCACAGTGAATTAGTGACTTATCTTGTTTTCTGGGTTTGGAATACAGCCATAAAAAAAGTCTGTTCCTTGCAGAATAACTGAAGACAGCCATTCTCATTTCGATAGAGAAAATTCCATAGACACTTTACAATATTTTCAGTACATTCTTCCTTTGATACCTACGGGTTTGGAGACCCTCCCACATGCACAATTTGAAGAACACCGATTGTGAAACTGAACACTTGATACAAGGAGACGACTCAGTAAAAAACTGAAGGCAACATGCATGCACAAGTGCTGAAGTGCACAACAAAAGGACCCTCTAGTTTTGTAAAATAAATATAATCAAATTTTGGCACTCCTGCTAAAATTATGCACAATTATACTGGTGGAGAAAAGAAAAAAAGATCACTATCAAATATGGGCAACAAGATGACAGAAATTCCATAGGTGGGGGTCGTATTTACTCGATTCACATAATCCAATACCAAGTAGCGCAATCGTGCTTTTCAAGGTGCATAGATCACAACAGTTCTGAACTTTAGATTGCTGTCATAGAGCAAAAGGAACACCGGAGTCATAGGATGAAATCTTGATAATAGGTGTTCCTCGTTCTTGTAAACATTATTGATATGACCACTGCACTTGTGGCAGAGTAATCGTGTCCTCTTTCCGGCGCCCTTTGTAGGTTCCTTTTTTTTAGACAAGACGCCCTTTGTAGGTGATCTATGAGAGCTCCTATCCCATGCTAAGAGCAAACACGCACTGTGTTGCGTTTGGAGCTAAGATGGGTTGGGCCCATTTACTAATTGAGCTAAAAAATGTTATTATAATAAAAGAAAGTAGATAAAAATATATGAACTCGGTTACAACAATAATAAAAATAGGAGATCCGAAAAATACTTATGAATTAAATTTTTTGGCACGGGTTTAAAAAATATATTCACACCCTTAAGAAAGAACATGATTTAAAAAAAATTCATGAAAATGAAATTCTTCACAAAGCGCAATTTTCTTAAGAAATGTATAGAAATTACAATAATGTTCTCACATCTAAAACATGTTTAAGAAAATTTTGAAATGTTCACAGAATCAAAATTGTTCACAGATTTGAAAAAACAGTCATGTTTTAAAAAATAAATAAAAGAAATTAGAAAGGAAACACACAAGAATAAAAGAAAAAATAGTACATCAAAATAAAAGGGAATAGAAAGGAAAAAATGAAGGAAAAAACAAGAAAGAACAAATAACAGGAAAACAGTGCACCGCCATGTAGCGGCCAACCCAATATCGTCGCGGGTAATGGCAACCCTTATCAATTCCAAAAACAGCCCAAACAACTTTCAATTTTGGGGTTTAGTTTAGTCTAATTGAAGCCTAAAACATTTTGATACTCCAGTATACTGTCATGGTTACACTTGTCCTAGCATGCCTTGATTGCTATAGACGCTTTGCTCAACCCGCCCTGCTTAGTATGCATGCTTATGTTGTTGAAGTTAGCATGTTACATCCTTATGCCATGGACCGCCTTTAATTATATTATGCTTCTAGAGTGAAATATATTCTATGGTATGAATATTACTCCTATAAAGTATGTTGGAGTACCCGCCTCCTAGGGCCTCCGCGGGCGAGAGTGCCCTCCACGCCGTCGGATCTGCAGTGGCATTACGCGGAAGCATGCCCGTCGCGCTCCGCCCCGTTTGATATGTAAAGAGCTCACAAGGCAGAGGCCAACAATTCCAAGAGATAATCAACCAAGTAGTGTTTTGATAAGCAACCTTTAGTTTATGTACGAACATGTTGGAATTCAACATATCTGATAAAACTTCAATCAGTTATACCTTTTAGAGATGCCTTGGGACAACAAGACAATATCTACAAATTTGTTCTTCACCTCATGAATGGAAAATAGCCGAAGTTGTATGCAGGAGATAACCAACCAAATAGGATGGTGTTTTCATAAGCAACCTATATTAGATGATTTATGAACTCGTTTACGACTATACCTTTAAGAGGTGCCTTTGATGCCTTAGTGCAACGAAATAAGAACTACAAATTTGGTCCTTCACATGTTCAATGGAAAAATGGTTGAAGTTGTGTATGAAGTTGCTAAAGATGTTTTACACAACAACCAAACTTCTCTCTACATCTAACTATTTAACTAGCCATGTCTACTCCCCTCATCTATGTAACATTAATAAAATCTTGAAGAAAGAGGCATCAAGTAAGAACAACACAATTGTGCATCTGGTGGAACAAATGGAGTCAAGATAGAGAAGTATTGGAAAGAATCCTACAAGTCAATTTGTGTTCCCGTCTTGTTTGATCCGAGGTTCAAGTTTGATCATCTTGAATATATCTTAAAAGACTTTGGAAGTGAAATTGGAAACAATAATGGATGCACAAGTTGAAGAAAGCAATCCAAAAGATTGTTCATGAATACTCTCGAGAGACTCCTGTTCATCACTAAGAAGAAGATCGTGTGAGTCCCCAATCAGCGAATATGAAAGAGGGGGATGATCCACTTGCAAAGTGAGATCATTATATCAGTTACAAAAAGGGCAACCAAATAATGAGTTATATCATTATTAAAAGAGACGAATTGTATACATGGAAGAGAGAGTTGGACACATTATAAAAGTGGGAAATCAACTCATCCAAGTATCCAGATCTCTCTACGATAGATCGCAACATATTGTCTATTCCGGCATACAAAGTGCCTTCCAAGTCTACTTTTAGTTCCGAAGGATGCATCATCAGTGACTACAGGAACAATCTTTCTAGCTCCACTTTCGAGGCTTTGATTTGTCTGCGAGTCTGGCTCAGGATAGCTAGTTAGTAAGGTTTCTTTTGTTATTCATGAGAACTGATAACCATAATTAATCTTATAATTTATTTTGTGTTTTGCGGACGAGAAATATACAAAGGCACGTCATAAGAGTCAGAGCGAAAAGATTAAGGTATATGGGATGCCCCGTGATACAATACTATAGGTTATTCACAAACAGTTTAACTTATCGGTCCTATACAAAATACTAGTATTCTAACACATGAGAATATACACACGGCTACATACTCTCATGTATTTGTGAGAATCACAGAGCCTCAGTTGACCTAATTGAAGAGGCAAGCTTCAAGTTCCGAACAATGGATGTTCTGAAAGCAATATGGCACAATCTTGATTTTTCTTACTACGAAGAGATGACATCAGAATTGACATGTATTTTTTACTTTTGTACAGGGATGAACCCAACCCAAATTTTTTTAGTGGGGCCCAAACGAGTGGGGCACAAAATATTTGGCTAACCGGACCCAACTAGCAATTTTTTTGGCTCTAAGGCATAAAAACTATAAATTGACTAGGGCATGGGTTCCCACTCGGCCCAACGTGGGTCCGCCCATGCTTCTGTATGTGTTTCTCTACAACCTGCAGAGTGTCATCTTTGTGTTTGTATTTATGTAGCTAAATTATATCGAGAGCATTTAACTATTTTCAAACGAAAATTAGTTGAGAATGCGCACTATCAAATTGTTACAAAATCAATCAAGTTGAACATTTAGACTCGCCAATTATAAACTAAACTAAAAAATATAATTTTGGTAGTGCCTCTCAAGAACTGATAATGCATCGACAATATAGATTTGCTGGATGCTTAACTGAATGAGTTAATTGCAAGGAACTACCACACTTCGACACGTCGTGATGAATCAGTACTCGTAGTCACCTTTTTTGCCATGCAGTGCCACCTCTAAGCCTAAGTGTTGCAAAACGGTCCGACAGGCGTATACACACGTATTGACCACGTATCTGACCGACCGGGCCCACGTGTCAGGTGCCATGGTGGCGTACCCGCGTGCACCCGCTCGGTCACTCATCCCAGCCGGCTCGGTTGCTGTATGTAGTTGGCTCGAGATTAGTCGAACCGGAGCCAGCCGCACTCTGTCCCTCTCCTCAGCCCATCGCCCTCGTCTCTCCCATCCGCCGGTGCTCGCCCCGGAGACCGCCGTGACCGCCACCGCTATCACGCCATAGTCTTCGAGGATGAGAGCATCGACGACTTGTCCAGCCTGCAGATCTCCTCCTCCAACGACGGTATGCATTATCAGATCAGTGTTAGAGCTAGGGTTAGGGTTAGGGTTTCTGATTTGGGGATTTGGGGATTTGATGATCTGGTTTTCTGATTTGGGGATTTGCTCCTGTAGATTCCTGCTAGCATTGAAGACCAAGACTACAATGGCTTGGAGAAGGCACCGGAGGGGCTCTGTGTGGAGCATCAGCTGCCAACTGAGCGTCGTGTAGATTTTGAATCATTTGAGATGGGCAGGAGGTTTCTAGTTTGCTCAGCCTGTAAGATTCATGCTCTCTCTCTATGTTCACTGTAATATAGTTGGTAGCCTCTGTTTAGTAAGTTAGTACTATTGATGATGAAGCACATTGTTTACCATTTAGTAGTTTTGATGCTCACCTTTTGAAAGTGCAACTATCCCTGGGTGGTTTTGGTAATGATTAACAACATATAGCTCATTGAACTAATGCTATTTAAAGATGGATATTTCAGGAAAGTTCAATGATTGGCATGGCATGGATTAGGAATGTGGACCCCTCAAAATGCTAAGGACAAAGGATTGGATCAAGCTCTAAAATCTCAAGACTCTACATTTTCTATTTCAGTGATCCAAGATCACATTGAGTCCATAGGAAAGCCAATACTATTAAAAGGGGATGAGATGTTGCTTAATGGCTTGCTCGCTCAAAGTTCTTAGTGATATGCTCCAAAGCCCTCAACCACTTTCTCATATCCACATATGTCCCAAACCAAAAGTCAAACTCGGCCCCACTGATTTGATCGATCCGGCGCCACCGAGTTCACTTGACATAGCCACTGCCAGAAACCCTAGTCACTTCGGTCTAACCGATAGGAATCTCGGTCTCACTGAGATGGGATTGCAAACTCCCTGTTTCCCTTCGTAATGTTTAGGTCTAACTGAGATGACGAACAGTCCCATCGAGTTTGCAATGCAAACTCCCTATTTCCTTTTCGTAACGTTTTGGTCCCACTGAGACGAGCGAATTGGTCCCACCGAGTTTGCCTGACCAACTCTTTGGTTAGCTTATTACCAAAGTTGGTCCCATCGAGTTTGTGTAATCGGTCAAACCAAGATTATGTTATGCCCTAACCCTAATGATATCGGTCCCACCAAGTTGACGTGTCGGTCCCACCGAAATGCCTAACGGTCACATTATGAACTAAATCGGTCCGACCGAGTTTTCTGATTCAGTCCCACCGAGTTTGGTAAATTGTGTGTAACGGTTAGATTTTGTGTGGAGGCTATATATACCCCTCCACCCTCTCCTCATTCGTGAAGGAAGCCATCAGAACGTGCCTACACTTCTAGCATTCATTTTCTGAGAGAGAACCACCTACTCATGTGTTGAGGCCAAGATATTCCAATCCAACCATATGAATCTTGATCTCTAGCCTTCCCCAAGTTGCTTTCCACTCAAATCTTCTTTCCACCAAATCCAATTCTATGAGAGAGAGTTGAGTGTTGGCGAGACTATCATTTAAAGCACAAGAGCAAGGAGTTCATTAACAACACACCATCTATTACCTTTTGGAGAGTAGTGTCTCCTAGATTGGTTAGGTGTCACTTGGGAGCCTCCAACAAGATTGTGGAGTTGAACCAAGGAGTTTGTAAGGGCAAGGAGATCGCCTACTTCGTGAAGATCTACCCTAGTGAGGCAAGTCGTTCGTGGGCGATGGCCATGGTGGTATAGACAAGGTTGCTTCTTCGTGCAACCTTCGTGGATGGAGCCCTCCGTGGACTTGCGCAGCCGTTACCCTTCGTGGGTTGAAGTCTCCATCAATGTGGATGTTGATAGCACCACCTATCGGAACCACGCCAAAAATATCCGTGTATCCAGTTGCGTTTGCACACTCCAATCCCATCCCTTTACTTTCTTGCAAGTTGCATGCTTTACTTTCCGCTGCTCAAATACTCTTTGCATACTTGCTTAAACTGTATCAGGATTGCTTGACTTGTGCTAAGTTGTTAAAATCTGCCAAGAACTAAAATTGGGAAAAAGCTAGATTTTTAATTGGTCAAGTAGTCTAATCACCCCCCTCTAGACATACCTTCAATCCTACAATTGGTATCAGAGCTATGGTCTCCATTTGCCTTAATTTCCATAGCTTTTGGTGATCATAGCCTTGGTTTCATAACCTAGGAGAGTATGACATCTAGCGAGGGAAATTACCACCATAGAGGTCCTTACTTTGATGGTACTAATTTTGCTAGTTGGAAGCATAAGATGAAAATGCATATTCTTGGACATAACCTCGCCGTTTGGGCTATTGTGTGTATTGGCTTGCAAGGTGAATTCTTCGATGGGAGAGAACCAAACCGTGAAGCTACCGTAGAAGAGTTGAAGATGCGGCAATACAACGCTTAAGCTTGTGATATCCTCTTCAACGGATTGTGCCCCGAAGAATTCAACAAAATCAGCCGCCTTGGGAACGCAAAGTAAATTTGGGATACTTTGATTGATATGCACGAAGGTACTGACTCCGTCATCCATATTGGATGTGCTTCAAAGTCAGCTTGACAAGTTCAAAATGAAGGATAGTGAAGGTGTCGCCGAAATGTACTCTAGGCTTGCTCTCATCACAAATGAGATTGCCGACTTAGGAAGTGAAGAGATGACCGATAGATTCATCATCAAGAAGATCCTAAGAGCCTTGGGTGGAAAATATGATTGTGCACATTGATCCAAATGATGCCCAACTACAAAGATCTCAAGCCAACAGAAGTCATCGGAAGAATTGTTGCTCATGAGATGTCACTCAAGGATAAGGAAGAGCTTCACAACAAGTCAAGTGGTGCTTACAAAGCCTCATGTGATGCTCCTACATCTTCAAGTGAGAAACAAACCTTCAATGAGGAGTTGAGCCTAATGGTGAAAAACTTCAACAAGTTCTACAAGAGTAGAAGCAAGGAAAGAAGTTCCAGGTCAAGGTCCTACAATAACAAATATCTTCAAGCTATGAACGTAATTGCTACAATTGTGGAAGACACGGACACTACTCCAATGAGTGTACGGCTCCCTACAAAAGAAGAGAAGATTCACCTAAAAGAAGAAGTAGAAGAGAAGAATCATCACCAAGAGAGAGAGAGAGAGAAGGAGTAGAGATGATCGTTATGAACGAAGAACCTCCCAGAGAAGCAAGGATTCAGAAAGGAAGGACAAATCATCAAAGAGCTACACAAAGCAAAGGCATCAAGCTCATGTTGGTGAATGGGTATCCGGATCTGACTCCAACCATCACTCCGAGAGAAGTTATCACTCCGACTCCGAATATACTCAAGATGAAGGTGTTACCGGTCTAGCACTTGTGTCAACCAACTCCTATGACATATTTGACTCACCAAATGAAGATGCTTCATGGCTAAAGGCCCAAAGGTATCACACCTTGAGTATGTTGATTTCAATAGTGATGAAGTTGACTTATTAGGTGATGATGATTTACTTGCTGGCAACTCTAGTGATGAATACTATGATGAAACGTCAATTAATCATGCTAATCAAGATAAAACTAATGACAATGATAAGGAGAAGATTGAGCGTCTAACTAAAGAACTAAACACTCTTAAGTTAGCTCATGAAACTACCTTGGAAGATCACCGAGAACTTTTAAAGACTCATGAGAAGTTACGCTTTGAAAAGCTCAACCTAGAGCAAGAGCATGAGTCAATCAATGACGATCTTCGCAAGAAAAGTCCTTCTTACATTGACAAGCATTTACTCTTGTCTACTTACATGCCACAAGTAAAATCTAGCAACAAGAGTAAGAAAGATTCTTCTTCTAGTAGTAACAATAACCATGCTAAGTCCAATGTTGTTGCTTCTAATAGTTCTCTTGATTCCACTAATGATTCTCTTAGCCAAGTTACACTTGAGCAAGAAAATAGATTATTGAAGGAAATTATAGAGAAAGGTGTTTACAAGAGCCTTGCCGGAAGTAAGCAATTTGAGGAAATTGTACGCAAGCAAGGAAGGCACCGGAAGAATCAAGGTGTTGGTTTTGAACGAATTCAATGCCAATGGAGTTGAGTGGGAAGAAGATCAATACCTCAAGACGAAGTTTGTTCCTCAAGAAGAGAAGTATGATCCTACTTCTTTTCAAGGGACACAAGCTCAAGATGATCTTCCACCATAAGACCACAAGCAAAAAGGCAAGGACAAGCTTCAAGAGGAAATTGATGCATTTAAAGAAGCTCCTAAGGCCTTGGTCAAGTGGGTTCCCAAGACTACATCAAGTTCTACTTCATCAAGTTCTACTACAACCCCAAGGATTCCCATCAAGATGATGTGGATCCTGAAGAAGAAGAACTAGAGTGTTCTTGAGGGTGACTTCGCCAACACACTTCACTCATATCATTTTGGCAAGAACAAGTGCAAACAACTTCCACATCTTGCACTAGTTCAAGGAGTCACAAACCCTCTTGTTGGTAAGACAAGGGACAAGGTAACCAAATGCTTTAATGGACATCATCTTGTGTGTGCATCACTCTATGTCTATGGATATCCCTGTTTGTTCCTTGTGGGACTAACCTGTGTAGGTATTGAAAGTGCAACTCACTCCAATGGATTGCTCCAAATGATCTATATCAACATTGAGCATCCACATCTTCAACACCTACATGAAGTTATCATCGACAAAACCCAAGGTTAGTTCATCCCTCTTAGGGGAGATATCACATCTAGGGGAGCTTTACTCTAAGAATTGTGCTAAAGTGACTCTAATGGTGTTAACACAACAATGCTTTATGTAAAAGTGGTAACCCCACTTGTGCTTAAACAATGAGTAGACCTATGATCAAATGTTCTCATTTGACTCCTAAGTCAATATACTCATATATAGATGACCTAGTCATCGCAAATTTCTTGATAGATGCTAGAGTGTTTGTGCATGCTTTGCCACATATTTCATTTGCCATTTTATTGTGTGAGCATGTTGGTTGCATATTTTACTCATTCGAGGACATCCACTTGTTGTTTTGATTGTTTGGCTCTTTCTATTTTGCCAAGTGGATGGACAAGAATGCCTAAGAACCTTCTCTAGCTATCTATGCTTTTCTCGTCTCAAACTCTATTCATGTTACATCACAAAGTTTAATCAAGTCAGATTCGAACCACTCTGTGTGAGGAGCACTCGGAGTCCCTGATTCGTCATAGACTTAAACTTCCAAAACCTCTTTGTGCATTTCGGTCTGACCGAGACATCCATTTCAGTCAAACCGAGTTCACTAAGTTGATCTAGGTTTTCATCTCGGTGCAACCGATTTGAACACTTCGGTCACACCGAGTTGCAGTAACCACTTGCGATTCTGCAATCTTGGTGCCACCGAGTTGTTCCACTCGGTC
Source organism: Triticum dicoccoides (assembly GCF_002162155.2). Classification (NCBI taxonomy): domain Eukaryota; kingdom Viridiplantae; phylum Streptophyta; class Magnoliopsida; order Poales; family Poaceae; genus Triticum; species Triticum dicoccoides. The sequence continues at coordinate 631,411,473 of NC_041381.1, forward strand.
ACACCGACAGGGTCGGGATATATATACCCACGGGTGAGATTTTGGAAAATTCTTCAAAACCCCTCAGCCCGCGCGTGTCCTGCTCTGCCTCCTCGGGTCTCCAGATCGCCTCCTTGCCGCCAGCGACCTCCCACTGCTAGTTTCTGCTGCCATCGATAGAATCTGCTCCGCCGTCGCTGCCATAGCGAACACTCACCGAACTAGGGTATGTGTTCGACCCCTTGTGCTGTCTATTCAACTCCGATTCCTAGCACGAGGACAATGCCATGATTCTCGCCACGATTGAAATTGATCTATCCAGCTAAATCTTCCTTAGGCCTAGTTTGATCGAAAATTTTAGGGTTAGCTCTCCGCAGAACTCATCTCGGACCGACCAAATCATAGAAATCGGTCTCACCGATTTGGCTTAGGCCATTGCACATGCGCTTTTTGGTCTGACCAAAAATTGCAAATCAGTGTGACCGAGTTCAATACTCTATGAAACCCTAGCAATCTCGGTGCCACCAAACTGTGACTCGGTCTGACCAAGTTAACTAGTTTAGGTTCCAAATGTTGCTTCGGTATCACCGAGTTTATCAATTCGGTAGCTCCGAGATCATTTCTGCAGAGAACTAAAACTAAATTTTTGACTCATTTGTTTTGCAAAACCTCTGTACTTTGTGATGCTCATCTACTCTACCTCATCTATAATCTATTCACAGGGTCTGTTGTCAGTTTGCCTGCAAAGATGTCTGACTAGAGTGACAGCCAGAACAGATCTGAACAGCAAGAGCATGTGAGTGAGGGCACTAGTCCCTCAAGCAGCTATGATGAGGGCAGCAGGAGCACACCTAGTAACTTGCCCAAGGCAGCCACTAGAGCAAGGAAAAAGAGAACCTCAGATTCTAAAGATGAAGATTATGTTGCAGCTGAGGATGAGGCCATCTCAAAGAGGAAAGTGGTGAAGAAGGAGTTTGGCACTGCTGCATCTACAAAGCCTGGCATGAACAAGAAGGCACCAGCTAGGAGAATCCCAACATCCAAGCCAAGAAAAGTTGCCACATGACAAACTATGAAATTCACAATTGAATCTGATAATGAAGAGGCAGCTGGTGATGACAAGAAAATAAGAGGGCAAGAACCACTACTGCTAAACTTCTTAGAAAGTCAACTATGGTGAGAGATCCATCTGATGATGAAGAGGAAGAGGAAGAGGATGCTGCTCTAGCACCTAAGGCACAAAAGCTTATGGGAGATGCAATCAAGTCAGGGGCTTATCCTAAGCCCAAACCTGCTCCCAAAGCTGCTGCTCCAGCCACCAAGTATGCACCCAAGAGAAGCACAAGAAACATCCCTGCTGAAGAGAAGAACAAGGCCCCAGTGCATGAAGCTGAAGAAGAAGAAGCTGAAGCCCAAGTGCTGAGAAAGCTCAAACCAAAGATCCTAGACCACAATGACACACATCCAGTGGCAGAGGGCATGAGCATCAGGAAGGATGCATGTCTGAGACTTTGGAGAAAAAGTGACCCTTATGCTGTGAGAAGGAGAACTACCGTGGACTACAAGTTCCACACTAAGGAACATCAAGACTTTTATGAGACCATTTTGCTTGACAAGAAGCCAATTGTCTGTGACATGTGATGGTTGACTGGACATACATCAGAGAGAATGAAGATCACTTCCCAGGTGTCTATGATAGCTTCAAGGCTTGTGACTTGACAAGTTTGTTGGCCAGAAGCTCACTAAGTGGAATGATGAGATGATCATGCAATTATACTCCACTGCTCACTTCTATCCTAACGGTAGGATTGTATGGATGTCAGAAGGTACAAGGTACCAATCAACTGTTGATGAATGGGCCAAGTTGATAAATGCCCCATCAGCTCATGAGGATGACTTGGATGTGTATGCCAAGAAGAAGAAAGACCACAACTCAATGGCAAGTATGTACAAGGAAATTCTTGATGATGCCCTGGAAACTCATAAGTTGGGCTCAGTGAAGTTTCTGTTGTCTGGTCTACCTACAATGAACACCATCCCGAGGCATACTCTTTTGCCCAAGTCTGGAGATCGCAGAATGATAAGAGGACATTCCATCAACTTGCTACACATTTTTATGTCCCTCAAAAGTTCAAAGTGATGAGTCTGATTATGGAAACAATCAAGAGGACAACTGCAGATCATAAGAGCTCTTGTGGGTATGCTCCACAAATTCAGGTGCTCATCAACTCAAAGATGGGCACAAACACTTATTTGTTGGACAAGGAGCACTTACCTCTCAAGCCAGATTTTGAGGATAACACAGTTGTGATGGATGAGAATGATCCTTCACCAGTGCAAGAACATGAGAAGAGAGCAAAGGCAAGGGCAGATAAGGCTGCAAAGATGCCAAGTGCAGAAGAGGGATCTCAGGTGTTCCTAAAGAGCAAACAAGATCAACTTGGATTTCTGATCCAATCCACCTTGAGGATTGAGAAGGGCTTGACCACCCTGACTCAAAATCAGGAGAGTTTGGAGAGAATCATTGAGGAAAAATTCTATGATCTTGATGTCAAAGTAACTGAGATTCAGTCAGCAGTAGAGCAGCTCCAGGAGGAAGCAGAGGAGAAGAAAGGAAAGACAACAACATATGTTTTTCAGCGAGTGCATGTGCTACGAGGTCAGAGGTCTGATGCAGTGCCTGTTCCTGATACTAGGGAAACCACATCTGCACCAGCAGCCACAGCTTCAGTGCCACGTCCAGCAGCCACTCAACCAGCTCCAGCTACATCAACAGAAGCCTTCGTCCTGGGATTCATCACTACACCACCTCATGGAGACCAAGCCTGAGAGACACACAACACTATGCATCACTACAAAAAAAGACACATCCGTGACATTTTGGGCCGAATGATTTTTTTCTATCATACATATGACACTTCTATGACGATAATTGTGACAAAACCCGGTATCATCATAGATGTGGTGGGCTCCTACTTATATGACAAAAAATCATGACAGAAAATGGGCTTTTCGTCCTGGGCAGGGCAGAGACGCAGCTGCATGACATTCTTTGGGCCATCCATGACGGAAAAAACTATGGTAGAAGTGAGGGGGAGGAAAATTTCGGGCAGTTGCCGGTTACGGTGGGAGGTCGTGGGCCGAGCGATGCGTGTTTCTCTCGTACACGTACGCGCGTATGTGCGAGGTGTTGGCTCTAACTGAACCCGATCAAGGCGTTGGGCTCTAACTGAACCCGAGCGATTGCACTGCAGGCTACGCGTTACTGAACCTGAGCGATCGATCGATGGCTGTTAACTGAACCCGATCGAGCAATTCCTTCGCTACTGCTGCTAACTGAAG
>NC_041381.1:631415134-631428386 GCF_002162155.2 Triticum dicoccoides
CATGACCCCGTGGTGTGGTGGAGGGCTGGATGAACATTAGACGGTGGAGGGGTGCCCGTGGAGGGGTGGTTGAACAGGACCCCGTGGTGTGGAGGGCTGGATGAACAGTAGACGGTGGAGGGGTGGTTGAACAGTAGCCGGTGGAGTAGCGCGCGATGGAGGCTGGATGAATAGGAGCCCGTGGAGGCTGGAGGAGGTCGACGGTAGCCCGTGGAGGCTGGAGGAGGTCGACGGTGGAGATGAACAGTATCCCGTGGAGTCCCGTTTTGTGGTACGCCACACCCCTCCCAATGAACAAGACCCCCGTTTCGACCGTAGGAGGTCCGTTTCGTCCGTTTTGCGGTATGCCACACCCCTCCCGATCAACAGAACCCCCGTTTCGACCGTAGGAGGTCTGTTTTGTCTGTTTTGCGGTATGCCACACCCCTCCCGATCAACAGGACCCTCGTTTCGACCGTAGGAGGTCCGTTTCCTCCGTTTTGCGGTACGCCACACCCCTCCCGATCAACAGGACCCCCGTTTTGACCGTAGGAGGTCCATTTCCTCTGTTTTGCGATACGCCAGACCCCTCCCGATGAACAGGATCCCGTTTCGAACATGGCCGGTCGAACACAAGGCCGTTTCCTCCGTTCTACGGTACTCCAGGCCTCGTTTCCATCGCCTGTTCCGTCCAAGCCCTCCCGATGAACACGACCACACATTCTGTTCCGACCCAGCCGGTTGGCTCCCATGCGTTCCGTTGCCTCCCGATGAACACGACGCATTCCGTTGCCTCCCCATGAACACGACGATGACGCTGTTTCTCCATTCTGACCTAGCCATGTACACGAGCCCTGGCCATACGTATGCGCGAGTAGGCGTTCAAGACCCCGCCCTTATGTACGTACGTGGCCGTATTTTCTTTCTTGCACCCTGGCCGCTGTACGTACGTGTACATGCTACGTGCGCGCCTCTACTACGACACGTACGCACCTCTACTACGACACGACACGTGCACGCCTCTACATCGGCCAGTATATATGTACATACACGTTCGCGACCAGAATGACAATGCTACATACGCTTCGACCAGGTGGGTCCCGACTGTCAGGCACTTCCTTGCCTGCGAAGATGTAGCTGGTGGGTCCCGGCAGTCAGGGGGGCGAATCGTTTTTTTTGCCTGGACGCACTTCCTTGCATGCGAAGATGTAGCTGGTGGGTCCCAGCAGTCAGGGGGGAAACATTTTTTTCGCGAAATACTGGTGTCCCATCCTGTGGGTCCCTGCTGTCAGGTGGAGGAATAATTATTTTGCGCGTAATAAGGAGGCACTTCCTTGCGGCCGCCGTGGACCCAGCTGTCAGCCTCTCCACGCACAGTACTCTTCCGATGGAAGTCGGTCGTTGACTACATTGACCACACCGCACCGAGAGCACCACGGTGGTGGACGACGGCGAGGCCTAGGAAGGGGACGATGCGGAGCCGGGGAAGACGCAACAGCGGATGCCCACGCGAAGAGGAGTACGAGGGTGAGGCTGCCATCGCCGCAGAATAACAGGGGGTGTGGGTGAGTAGAGGGATGGCCTGGCCAGCGGTGGGAGTAGTAGGGGGCGGTGAGACCTCCGCGGCATCACAACCGTCCACGAGAGGCAGGAGCACGTGGCACGACCGGCGCTGCTTTGGGCGGCTGGAGCACGAAGACCAGGGTTGAAGAAGCACTACAGCCGTTGGATGGACATCGTACGGTCACTGGAGCTAGAGTCATTCATATTGACTAAGTTGACAAAGCCCTCTGTCCCCGTAAACTTAGTAGGCCCATAAGTCAGCCTCCCACCAAGGTGAGTCCCAGCTAGCAGGGGGAGTATTCATTTTTTGTGCGTAATAAGGAGGCATTTCCGGTGGGTCCGAGCTGACAGCGGGGGGAACGTTTTTTTTCGTGAAATACAGAGACCCTTCCGGTGGGTCCCAGCTATCAGGTGGAGGAATCATTATTTTGCGCAATAAGGAGGCATTTTCCTGTGTGGGCCCCTACTGTCAGCCTCTTCCGATGGCTGTTGTTTGTTGACCATGTTGACCTTGTCGTGCTGAGAGCACAAACGCGGTGGACGAGGGCGAGGCCCAAGAAGAGAACCACCTAGAGCCGGCGAAGCCACCGCAGCAGATGCCCACGCTGAGGGGATAACGAGCGCTGACTGGTCGGCTGCGGGGTGAAGCTGACGTCGCCGGAAAATAACAGGATGTGTGGGTGGTTAGAGGGATGGCCTGGCGGCAGCACAGCCAGCCACGGGAGGAGGGAGCAGGTAGTCCCGCCAGCGCTGGTTTGGGCGACTGGAGCAGGAAGATTAGAGATTGAAGAAGCACGACGACCGTTGGATGGACATCCAACAGTCACTGCTATGTGTTGACTAAGTTGACAAAGCCTTGCATACGCGTAAAAAAAATTAGGATAGCGTCATCGTCAACCTAGTAGGCCCAGAAGTCAGCCTCCAAATCTGTGGAAAACAGCATACAGCCCATTAGCCATTATTTTCAATAATTTACAGCCCATTTACAAATTCTTATGGATATTTGAAGCCCATATTCTTTTTATTAGCATTACAGACCATATATTCTGGGCACTGCTAAAAAATTCAACGAAATTTTGCATATTTCGGTGGGGTCCGAACTCTTTTAATCACGAAATTTCGAGTCACGTTAAAAATAGTTTTCAAAAAATTATATCAAAATAAAATTCAAAAAACAATTCTTCGCAAAAAAATGAAATTTAGAATCTTAAATAGCAAGATGCCCGTTCATTGCACGGAACATGAAGATGCATTTGTATGAGTAGTTTATCTTGTGGGAGAAAAGATGACATTTTAATGTAATTGCCAGTTGGCTTTGGTTTTTATAAGAGTAGAGAGTAGAGAAATCCTGAAAAAAATGATATTTTAATGCAATTGCCGGTTGGCTTTGGTTTAAAAATTTACAGCCCATTTATTACAACTTATAGCCCATTTTCTGGGGAAGCCCATTTCTTATCCCTCCTCGTCTTGAAAGATTTGCAGCCTAGCAGGGCTGAGAAAAGCAAGTAGGCCTTGGTTTTGGTATTCTCCAAAAAAAAAGAACTGGGCTAGCCAATTTCAGAAAGAAAAAATATATCAACTGGGCTCGTCATGTGCTTAATAAAAGCGTAAGCGTGGGCTAGACGGGCCACAACCCCCGCACAACACGCAGTTGAGCTCCGTCTCTGAAACTGAAAAACAACTGGGCGAGCTGCTGGGTCCCTGGTGTTATCCGCTCGTTGTGTAATTTTCTCGTTTATTGACTACATTGACAATGGCGTGGAACCTAGTTGTCAAACAATTAGGAGGAAGTATTTTTTTGGCTTGTAATAACGAGGCACCTGCTTGCGAAATGCAATGACCCTGGTGGGTCCCTACTGTCAGCCTCTCCACATACAATCATCTCTTGATTCCTCTTGGTTGTTGACCATGTTGACAACACCAGACGGCGGCCGGCACAACGAGCTAACCAAGGCAGAGAACGACGGCAAGGCCTCGGACGGGAACGAACAGCAACCATGGAAGATGCGGTAGTGCAGTGGCAGGTGGAGGGGAGTACTAGGGCAACAACATGCAAGTCAAGCATACAAATTGTACAAAAAGCCCAAGGATTAATTGTTCATCAATTTTTTAGACAAAACCCAGATTGAACATGACAGTAACATCTAACCCAACCACTCTTTTTTGCAGTCACAAACAAATGGATCGGTCTGATCCATAAAAGCAACATCCTGTGCAAAAAAAATTATTTTAGGATGTCGACAACTTGTTGTAAATAGAAGCCGAGCATGTTTAGAAGCCCATTTGTCCACCTGAAACTTCTTTTTTTGCTGTTCAACATGTTCGTCCGTGAGAAATCTCTTGCTGTAAAAATTAAGCCTCATGGACAATCGTAACCTCGCATTCAACAGGAAGAATGTGACAAAGCTTCTGTTTGCCTGGTTGGATGCATATCGTCCCATCATTATTGTCCTCAAACAAATGTCATGAGAACTGAGAAAATCCTTGTGCTTATTACACCAATGATTGGTTATATGTTTTTCTCCATGTGGTTCTGCCTAAGTAGACATGAAGATTGAAAACATTAAGGTCTGAAAAAAGGGTATGTCAAAAGAACGACAGCTGAACAGTTAATTCTAGTACAATATATACGGGCTTTCAATGTGCATGAAATCATCACCTCTATGTATAAATTCTCCAGAGATCGAAAGCATCGCAACAAGCCAATAATTATGTCCAGATCAAAACTATACATTTTGATATATATGATCTTGACAGAATTCAGCAGCATTGATAGGCTATCAATGGACGAACTCTTCATTGAGCATATAACATAATATTAGTACCCAAAGTGTACTCCAAGATGATATAAAACTTATGCGCACAAATGAAAAATGCAGCATATGATTACAAATGTGTAGATGATAATACACGGTACCTGAAAAGGTGAGGAGCCAAACACCAACTCCTTGTGATTATTAAACGGGTCACGAATTACACCCAAGGTCTCCAGTTTGGGTGTAGAGACAATAGTTATTTCTGAAGGTGTATAACAATTATGAAGGAGCAACCTTTCAAGTGAAGGGGCATCTTCAATGATGAGCTGCTGTCTTTCAAAACAAATTCCAATGCTTTTAAGGTGAGGCGACTTTATTTGGAGACAACTGATACCGATTTCTATTCCCAAAACAATCAGCAAGTGCTCTAGGGCAGGGCAAATGGAGTGGATGATGCTGTGCAGTGAGGCCTCCGACAGATAAACCACCACAAGCGAAAGTTTTTTTAGCAGTGGGAGTCGAAGCATTTGTACCAGATTGTCTGGTAGATGGCACCGGGCGAAGGTGGCGGTGTGGAGAGAGGAGGAAAACCGCGAGATGGACAACGGTGGTGTGGGCACAAATTCTTGGTATGTTTGTGGTATGAAACTTTCGTGGTAATGGTAGAACTCAAACTTCTGTAGTTTTCCGAATTCAGGGGATGTTAGCCAAGTGTCCACCTTGCCGGGTATGGACAACAGGTAGCTTGTCGGGATGCAGAGGCATTGAACGGGGCCCTGCTGGTGAGAAGAGAGATGGCTCTGAGGAGATCAAATTCAGGAAGGACAAATATCTGACGACAATCGAGATTGAGGGGCGCGGTGCACCATAGAGGGCGCCACCGAGTTGAGAGGACTTGTGTGCGGCACCAATTCTTGGTGGGGAGAAGCGATATGATCTCCTCAAGGATGACGCTCGGGAGATCACTGATGCGGTCCACCGAAGATTCTACCGGTTCCTCAGGTCCGGGTGGGGGGCTTGCCGCTTCTCCCCGTGCTACCGGGTGCAGGATGATGGTTTTGAGATATGATGATATGATATGTGAGTCATGTTGATGAGTAATTGTGCTTTAGTAAGAATATTGATGTTAAGGTTTGTGATTCCCTATGCAAGCATGAAAGTCAATAGTTATGCAATGAAATTTATATCCTACTCATGGTGCATTATTCGATGTTACTTATGCTTAATGCTTGGGTAAGAGAATTTTCGCTTTTTGGTTGGTCGCTTATCAATCTTTTTGCTAGCCTTCATTTTGCACTAAGTATGATCACTACTTGTGCATCCAAAACCCTTTAAACCAGTTTTGCCATATGAGTCAACTATACCTACCTATATGCGGTATTTCTATGCCGTTCTAAGCAAATTTGCATGTGCCATCTCTAATGTTCAAAATAATTTTCTCTTTTGTATGCTTTACTACTCGCGAGGCGATAAAGGGTAGCCAATATTTTCCATGCTAGATGTGTTATTCTCACGATGAGTGTTTATTCACTTGTCATTCATGAGAGTACGATAAAAGGTATTAGGGATGAAAAATGAATTTATTTTATGTTGTCAAATAATAAATTCCTTGGAAAGCGTTGGTATGGAAGGCACCCATGGATATGGCTAGCCATGGAAAGTGAAAGTTATGGTGGAAAAAGGAATAAGCTTTATTTTCTATTTGGGAACCGCCTATGATGTACCTAGCATGGAAAGTGTTGGGATGCTCCAAGTCGTTTCCGTTCGTAGGAAAAGTATGCCTCTCAAAAAATAATTTTATCTCTCAATTTAAGCTTTGAGCTCTGGCACCTCTACAAGTCACTACTTCCCTCCACGAAGGGCCTTTCTTTTACTTATGCAAATTTTATTTTGAATTTGAGTCTCCATCTTCTCTTGTAAAGCACCAACTAAGGGGCACTATGATTGTATTTGAGCATTGGGTGTAGCTAATATTCGAGTGTGTTTCATGAATGGATCAATGATTGAGCATGATGGGCTAGGGATAACTTGCTTTAGAGTTGATATTTTGAAAGGCATGGTTGCTTGTTGGTATGCTTGAGTATTAAAGTCTTCATGTCAAAACTAGACTATTGCTTTGAATCATATAAAAGACCATATGACCATGCTATAAAGAAAAGAATGTGATGAACATGTTAGGCAACATTCCACATCAAAAATTCCGTTTTTATCATTTACCTACTCAAGGACGAGCAGGAATTAAGCTTGGGGATGTTGATACGTCTCCAATGTATCTATAATTTTTGATTGTTCCATGTTGTTATATTATCATTCTTGGATGTTTTACAATCATTTTATAGTCATTTTATATCATTTTTTTGGTACTAACCTATTGACATAGTGCCAAGTGCCAGTTGCTCTTTTCTGCATGTTTTTTACATCGCAGGAAATCAATATCAGACGGAGTCCAAATGCCACGCCACTTTAAGATGATTTTTTATGGACCAAAAGGAATAAGTTGGGCCCTGGTTGCACCTTGGGGGAGTCCCGAGGAGGGGACAACCCACCAGGGCGCGCCAGGAGGCCCAGGCGTGCCCTGGTGGGTTGTGCGCACCTCGGGCGTCCCCTGGATCGCCTCTTTGCTCTATAAATACCCCAATATTCCAGAAACCCTAGAGGAGTCGATGAAATATTCATCTAGCCACCGCAGAGTCCAGAACCACCAGATCCAATCTAGGCACCATCTCGGAGGGGTTCACCACTTCCATTGGTGCCTCTCCGATGATGCGTGAGTAGTTCTTTGTAGACCTACGGGTCCGTAGTTAGTAGCTAGATGGCTTCCTCTCTCTCTCTCTCTTGATTATCAATACAATGGTCTCTTGGACATCCATATGATGCAAGTCTTTTTGCGGTGTGTTTGTTGGGATCCGATGAACTTTGAGTTAATCATCAGATCTATGTTTTTAACCAGGAAAGTTATTTAATTCTTCTTTGATCTCTTATATGCATGATTGCTTATAGCCTCGTATTTCTTCTGCGATATTTGGGTTTTGTTTGGCCAACTTGATCTATTTATCTTGCAATTGGAAGATGTGCTTTGTAGTGGGTTCGATCTTACGGTGCTTGATCCCAATGACAGAAGGGGAACCGACACGTATGTATCATTGCTACTATGGATAACAAGATGATATCTATATCTTCCATAATAGATAAACGGATCTTGTCTACATCATGTCATCGTTCTTATTGCATTACTCCGTTTTTCCATGAACTTAATACACTAGATGCATGCTGGATAGCGGGCGATGTGTGGTGTAATAGTACTAGATGCAGGCAAGAATCGGTCTACTAATCTTGGACGTGATGCCTATGTAATGATCATTGCCTGGATATCGTCATGATTATTTGAAGTTCTATCAATTGCCCAAGAGTGTTATTTTCCCACCATTTGCTATTTTTCTCGAGAGAAGCCACTAGTGAAACCTATGGCCCTCGGGTCTCTTTTCATCATATCTGCCTTTGCGACCTATTTTCTCTTGCATTTATTTTTAGATATATTAAACCAAAAATACAAAAATACCTTGCTGCAATTTATTTGTTCTGCGATCTATTTATCCTATCTACCACTTTTTACCTCACGTTATTTTCCCACTAGAGGCGTCGTACCCCGAAAGGGATTGACAACCCCTTTAACACGTCGGGTTACGAGGTGTTGTTCTTTGTGTGCAGGGGCTGTTTTATGTTGTGTTGCTTGGTTCTCCTACTAGTTCGATGACCTTGGTTTCATATCTAAGGGAAATACCTACCGCCACTGTGCTGCATCATCCCTTCCTCTTTGGGGAAATACCGATGTAGCTTCAAGCAACATCAGTTCACCACTTCCATTGGTGCCTCTCTGATGATACGTGAGTAGTTCTTTGTAGACCTACGGGTTCGTAGTTAGTAGCTAGATGGCTTCCTCTCTCTCTCTCTCTTGATTATCAATACAATGGTCTCTTGGAGATCCATATGATGCAAGTCTTTTTGCGGTGTGTTTGTTGGGATCCGATGAACTTTGAGTTAATGATCAGATCTATGTTTTTAACCAGGAAAGTTATTTAATTCTTCTTTGATCTCTTATATGCATGATTGCTTATAGCCTCATATTTCTTCTTAGATATTTGGGTTTTGTTTGGCCAACTTGATCTATTTATCTTGCAATGGGAAGAGGTGCTTTGTAGTGGGTTCGATCTTACGATGCTTGATCCCAGTGACAGAAGGGGAACCGACACGTATGCATCATTGCTACTAAGGATAACAAGATGGGGTCTATATCTACATAAAATATATAAATAGATCTTGTCTACATCATGTCATTGTTCTTATTGCATTACTCCATTTCTCCATGAACTTAATACACTAGATGCATGCTGGATAGCGGTCGACGTGTGGAGTAATAGTAGTAGATGCAGACAGGAGTCAGTCTACTAATCTTGGGCGTGACGCCTATATAATGATCATTGCCTGGATGTCGTCATGATTATTTGAAGTTCTATCAATTGCCCAACAATAATTGTTTTCCCACCGTTTGTTATTTTTCTCGAGAGAAGCCACTAGTGAAACCTACGACCCCTGGGTCTCTTTTCATCATATTTGCCTTTGCGATCTATTTTCCTTTGCATTTATTTTCAGATCTATTAAACCAAAAATACAAAAATACCTTGCTGCAACTTATTTGTTCCGCAATCTATTTATCCCATCTACCACTTTTACCTCACGTTATTTGCCTATCTTGAGGCGCCGTACCTGAAAGGGACTGGCAACCCCTTTAACACGTCGGGTTGCGAGTATTTGTTATTTGTGTGTAGGTGTTGTTTACGTGGTGTGAGGAGGTTCTCTACTGGTTTGATAACCTTGGTCTCATCACTAAGGGAAATACCTACCGTCGCTATACTGCATCATCCCTTCCTCTTTGGGGAAATACCGACTTATCACGCGTGTGGAGGTCGAGGCGCCTCCGTTTTGGCCCGTTGGGCGGCAACATTTCGAGTTGATCTGCGCACGACAATGATCTCATTTCACCAGGGCGAAAATTGCTCTATCTCAATCTAGCCGCCTTGCTTCACTGGATGATGAACAAGTGGTGGTTGATGCACGGTTCCTCCGTGAGAATGAATCCATTTCCGTTGGTGGCCAAGTTTCCTTCCCCTGCTCCATTGCCACGGTGGGAGGACGAACTGATCTAAGATCTTCATCTGCATCCGAGACGATCATTCACCCCCCCCTTGAAAAGATTTTGCCGGGGCATGTGGTGGATCAAAGCTATGAACCTACTTTGAATCAGAATCTACATCTAGATCTTTGTTCAATCATGGAGTTCCAGAGATTCATTTGGCAAAAGTTTAACTCCCAAGTTGCTTTGACTCATGGACGAGGTGCACGAGAGTTCTTTTCGGTGGCTTCTTTCGAGCGACACAAACACATGTTGTACTGTTCAAATGTGAGTGAGTATCTTAGGTCATGCCTGGGTGGTATTGCACTTGATTTCAGAGTATGTCTCCCGCGAGATCAAACTTTTCGCTTTTCAGTCTTCTCTAAAAAAGTGGGTTTTGCTATGAATGCCCTTAAAAGTTATGAATGTTCAGAATTCATGGTGTATTTCAGCCTGTGGGGCAATGGCGGACTTGATTTTATCAGAGAGTACAAATTGTGGGAAGAGGAGGAGCTGTGCTCTTAGACTGTAGTAGGGAAAAAGAAAGCAATCACCAGGCTGGACTCTGTTGGTAACGTTACTCAGCATCGCCCGAGCTTTGGTCCCAAAGATGGGGTCTATTCTTACATGAATAGATCTTGTCTACATCATGTCATCGTTCTTATTGCATTACTTTGTTTCTCCATGAACTTCATACACTAGATGCATGTTGGATAGCGGTCGATGTGTGGAGTAATAGTAGTAGATGCAGACCGGAGTCGGTCTACTAATCTTGGACGTGATGCCTATATACATGATCATCGTCTTGGATATCGTCATAATTGTTTGCTTTTCCAACAGTAATTTATTTACCCACAATATGCTATGTTCTCGAGAGAAGCCACTAGTAAAATCTACGGCCCCCGGGTCTATTTCTCATAATATATTTTCAGATCTATATTTCTATTTGTGTTTCCAATTTATTTACCTCTTTTGTTTGAGATCTATATTATCAAAAACCCAAAAATATCTCATTGAGTTTTATTTGCTTTTATTTGATTTGCATCTATCAATCTACCTATTTATCATATTTCAATACCTTGGAGGGACTGACAACCCCTCTACGCGTTGTGTTGCGAGGATTTGTTGTTTGTGTGTAGGTGTTGTCTGCATAGTTTTGCTTGGTTTCCCTACTGGATTGATAGCATTGGTTTCATTACTGAGGGAAATACTTACCGACGCTATGCTGCATCATCCCCTCCTCTTCGGGGAATTTACTGACGCGGATCACAAGTAGCAGCGACCGCTTCGTAGTTTCATTGACCGTAGATGATTAATTTTGTGTTCATGTTTGTACCTATTTTGGGTACCGGGAAGAACTCCACGGCGGCGTTATCATCCTCCAGCACACCCACCTGCACCCGAGCCACCGGCCCTGGGGCCGGCTCGACCCTCCTCGCCTCCTGTCGTCCTGCTCCAGGGGCTCCAACCGGCTCCTGGCGCGGTGAGCCCGCCTCACGTACTGCTGCTCCTGCTGAGCGAGACTGCTGGATCAACGAAGGAGGTGCTCACCGGCGGAAGGGGCACGTACTGCTGCTGCTGCTACTGAGCGAGCATGCTGGATCGATGTAGGAGATGCTCACCGATGGCGGGGGCACGTGCTGCTGCTGCTGAGCGAGCATGCTGGATCGATGCAGGAGATGCTCACCGGCGGCGGGGGCACGTGCTGCTGCTGCCGAGCGAGGTAGACGACGGCCTCCCACGCGCCAAGCACCGCGGTCGTCGCGTCATCCATCTATGTGGGCACTGCTTGGCTAGGAGGAGGCGATCGTGGAGGGGACCGGCTTGGTGGTTCGGCCGGGCGCGGTTGGAGTTGGGGGGAGTAGACGAGGTGGTGGGGTGCGGTGCAGTCTCACAAGTACTCGCCAGTGAGGTAGACGGTGGCGCGACGCCGAGTCCGACGGTGGCCGTGGTGCCCAAGTCCGACGACGAGGGCGAACTAGTTGTTGGCGTCGTCGTCATCATCCACCGCAGTCGCGCGTGGCGATGGTGGGCGCGTTGTCACCACCCTGGTACAAGGTGTCGAGGCAGAACGCGTTCGACAGTGGCCGCGTCGAACTAGTCCGACAGGGGTGTGACGAACTAGTCTCCGTAACTGTGTGTTAAATGTGTGTTATACATAGATGTTAACTCTTAATCATATCCCGTGTATATAACCAATGAGTTAAATACACTACAGGTGCCCTAACTTGTCCGATGCGGTCAGTTTGGTGCCTAAACTTGAAAAATACATAAAAGTGGTACCGTAACTTGTCTAGGCATTCAAATACGGTACCTTTGGACGTATGCCGCCGTATCAAGTGCCCGTATGGCACGTCAGCGTGTCGCTGGGCCACATGTCGGTGGTTGCAGGCGTGTTGTGAGCTGTGCGTGTAGTTTTTCACAGAAATACCCTTGGCTTTAGTTAATTTTCAAAAAAAAAATCGTTGCGGGCGGTGGACGCACGCTGTTTTTCTTAGGAGAACGCGCCTGTACTTTAATTAATTTTCACAAAAATATAAACACAAGATTGCCTGACGGGAATTCGAACCACGGACCTCCTTGTTGCCTAACAAATAAGCGGACTAAGGCCACACGTATTCCTACAGTGTGTTCTGGAGTACTGCTTCGTTTTTTTAAGTGAAGTTTCTGTTTAATTTTCATTATACATAAATTTTCCCAAATATAAAATAACTATCAATATGCAATTATTGTTTATTTCATATCTGCTTTCATTATTGTGTACCTTGAAGAGATAAACATGAAAATTTTCTAAAATTTATGTGGATATAAAAGGTTGATCGTATATTAAAAATTATTGTGTAAAATTATGCATCTTCATAAAGGACCATAAGCACGAACAATTATTTTGTATCTTCATTCTATTTTTAAAATGCACAATTATTTAAAATTGACAATATTGTATTTTAAAAACTCATGAACGTGTATTAATTGTTATTGTCTGACAATAATAAATTCTAGAAATGTACTAACATGTCAAGTGTGTTTGTAGAGACGTAAGAATAATATTACACATTTTCTAATACGCATTCAACATTTTCAAAAAACACAGTGAGCATTTTCTAAAATAATAGGAAAATGAACGCGAACGTGTATTTCAAAAAATGCTCACCGTGTTTCTAATATACGTTCAACTTTTAAATTCTACATCAATTTTAGAAAAAGTTCATGTTTATCTCTTCAAAGTACACAATCATGGAAATAGAATAGAGAAATAAAATAAACAATAATTTCGCATTACAATTATTTTATGTTTTCATATGAAAAAAATTTATGTATATGAAAACTAAACAGAAATTTCGCTCGAAGGAAAACAAGATAGTAACTTGGAAAGAAATAAAAAGAAAATTACTCCTGTAAAAGTATATGCAAAGCGACAAGTACAATCATCTATATAAACTGCTTGCTGATAATTAAGCGCACACCAGACCGTGGCCGCCTGGTCCGCTCGATTGTCAGGTGACGAGGATATCCCATGTCCGAATTCCCTGCACGCTCGCTTCCTGATATTTTTTTGCGAGTATTAATTAAAATGAAGGAGTATTTTTGCGAGAATTAATTAAAATCCAAGGGCATTCCTGTAAAAAAACACGCATAGCTCACAGTGTGTCCAACGCCTACAAGAACTGACATGTGGCCCAGGGACACAATAGCATGCCACGCGGACACTCGATTCAGCGGCATACGTCCAAAGGCACCACATTTAAACGCCCAGACAAATTACGACACCACTTTTGTGTATTTT
>NC_041381.1:631428550-631451817 GCF_002162155.2 Triticum dicoccoides
TTTTCAAGTTTAGGCACCCAACTGACCGTGCTGGACAAGTTAGGTCACCTGTAGTGTATTTAACTCATAACCAATCATCGTGTAGTTCCGTGTGCCGAGCCAATGCGGGCAACCAAACTAAGTGCATATATTGGTTTTTACCTGTTTTTATTCAGCCAGGCTAAATGCAATAGAGATTTCAACCAAACGCACCCATTTCGTTTCACATCGGGGCCTGGATGCAAATTGTTGACACGGCAGGAAGACAACACGCCTCCACGATCCGAGTGACACCCCTTGGACCAATCAGATAACGTGAACCACCTCCCACGGATCGCCCCCCGCGAAGCTCGATCCCAACCGTCCACGCACCACACATCCAACGATCCACGCCCACCTTCCCACACGAAAAGGCAAAGCTCACGCGCCCTCCCCTCCAAAATCCCCCGCCCGCTCGGCGCTCATCTCCTACTTAACGCCTCCCACTCCCATTCTTCTTCCTCACTCCAATCCAATCTCCCAAACCTTCTCCTCCTTCTGAACCTCCCGGCGCATCTCCGACTCCATGGCCCGCACCAAGCAGACGGCGAGGAAGTCCACCGGCGGCAAGGCGCCGAGGAAGCAGCTGGCCACCAAGGCCGCCCGCAAGTCCGCCCCGGCCACCGGCGGCGTCAAGAAGCCCCACCGCTTCCGCCCCGGCACCGTCGCGCTCCGCGAGATCCGCAAGTACCAGAAGAGCACCGAGCTGCTCATCCGCAAGCTCCCCTTCCAGCGCCTCGTCCGGGAGATCGCCCAGGACTTCAAGACCGACCTCCGCTTCCAGAGCTCCGCCGTCTCCGCCCTGCAGGAGGCCGCCGAGGCCTACCTGGTGGGGCTCTTCGAGGACACCAACCTCTGCGCCATCCACGCCAAGCGCGTCACCATCATGCCCAAGGACATCCAGCTCGCACGCCGCATCCGTGGCGAGAGGGCCTAAGCTCTACGCGTCGTCGTCTTAGCCAGATGTGTTCGTCGGTGGAAATGTGCGTGCTAGTGTTTGTTCTTGCCATGGTGGATGTAGTGTGCCTGATCTGATGTCACCATCTTGCTGTCATCAGTAATTTAGATGAAAATGTTGGCTATCTGTTATTGGATCTGTTCCTTTTGATGCCTGTTTTTGCTTGTATGTGAGCCTGCCAGCGAATGTGATTCACCCTATCGTGCATTCTATTATCCCAACTTGTGAAATTTTCTGCCGGTTTAATCTACTGTGTCTTAAATCGCTTCAACTTTTTAGCTTAAACTATGTCTTTGACTATTAGATTTCGTCATCAGTAGTAATTTTGCTGACTGCCTCTGAACCTGAATGAACAGCCTTGGCTCGTTCAGTTCTGTGTGTCCATCTGTTTTATCCTGTTATTACTTTTGGCTCCTGACTGTTGTAAATAACCCTCACCTGTACCATGATGCTAACAGCGGGTAAATCAGGATATAGACGAGAGATGTTTCTATTTTGTACTGCTCATAGAGTACATACTGTTTTTGAGTACAACTGTATCATATTTGTTGTCGCATGCCATGGTCCATCTGATGGATTTCTTGCACCTGCAAATGACAGCGTGGTTGAAGTAGAAGGTGCAACTAGAGATGATGCAGGTGAAACTGCTGCAGGTCAGGAAGGTGAACATATGTTGGGTGATATTTTTAGTAATTTAATGCTGGAAAGATATCCTGTAGCGGAAGAGAATTTTTTTGTTTGAAAATTAGCGAAAGAGGATTATAGTTTGTCTATAAATGTCTTTGATCTTGTCCATAATGCTTCCCCTGCAGAGCAATGTCTTGTTGAATGCAATGAAGAACTATGAAATCCTAGCCAAGGTGAGAGACTGCATGTTTTTGCAATTGAAATTCCTTCTTTGAACTGCAGAACGTAGTTTTGTTCTTACCTGTCTTAAGATCCATTTGCAGATGATTCTGTTGGCATCTGGTTTATGGTTTACACGTATCCACAGATCCGAGAAGGATGAGGAAGCTCTTGATATCAAATACTCCCTCTGTCCCATAATGTAAGACGTTTTTTGGCACTACACTAGTGGCAAAAAATGTCTTACATTATGGGACGGAGAGAGTAGTACATAATTAATGATATCAAATGGTCACTGCAAAATTGAGCTAATGGGTTTTAAAATGTTTGATTTTTATTTTTAGCTTAAATGTTGCCCTGGCTGCTTCAAACCTCGTATTCAGTAATCTGGTTTGCTGCCTCTGAACCTGAACGAACAGCATGCTAATATTCTCGTCTTAACGGTACCAGTATTTTTTATGTTTGGCGCACAGATTCATGTTGAAGTCATCCCTCTCTTTTCTAGTTAATGATACAACAATTGTCTTAACCCTATTGCAATTTATGCTCTTCATGCATTACATACTGTTTTTAATAAGTACAACTGAATCATATTTGATGTCGCATGCCATGGTCCATCTGATGGATTTCTGGCTGCAAATGACAGCGTCATGATGTTGTCAATGGTGTGGTTGAGGTAGAAGGTGTAACTAAAGATGATGCAGGTGAAACTGCCGCAGATCAGAAAGGTGAATATATGCTGGCCTGTGCTAAGATCTTTTGAATAATTTGATGATGAAAAGAGATCTTGTAGCAACAAAGTATTATGGTCGCTAATGCTAACTGTCTTCAACCTTGTTCATAATGCTTCCTGCAGAGGAAAAAAGGCGTGGCAGATTTCAGGTTGAGTGTCATGAAGAAACATGAAATCCTAGCTGAGGTGAGACAGTGCACTTTTTTTTTGGCAATAGAAGTTCCTTCTCTGAACTGTCAGGCGTTTTTGCTCTAACATGTCCTTAGATCCATCTGCACACAATTCTATAGTTTGGTGTCTAGTTTATAGTTTACATGTACTCAGATCTAAGAGAAGGATGATGAAGCTCTTAAGTATCTCAAGGATATCATCATTATTGAGGAAAATGTTTTAAGTTTGATCCTCACTTCATAATGTAGTGAAAATGAATGCAGAAAAGTCTTGACATGTTTATAATGCTTCCCTGCAGAGGAAAAATTGTGCCAGATTTCTGGTTTAATGAAATGGACGACCATGAAATCCTAGTTGAGGAGGTGGGACACTGCATATTTTTGCAATAGAAGTTCCTTGTCTGAACTGTCGAATGTATTTTTACTCCACCTTCCACCTGTCTTCAGATCCATTTGCACACATTTTTACTGTTTGGCATCTAGTTTATGGTTTACATGTACCCAGATCCATGAGAGGGTTCCTGGAAATCCAGGAGAGGGTTGAGGAAGCTCTCAAGTACCTCAAGGACATCAAACGGTACAGAATTAGTGAGCCAAAGGGTTTCAAGCTTGATACTTCCATATTAATCTAGTCTTGAAGAATGAAGTGCTTACAAAAACGTATCGCACGATCGATGAAGACGAACCAATCCTAGATAAGGCCACTGGGTTAATGATTTCTTGAACTCACATGTTCTATTTGTTACTATAGATTGGTCCACTAATGTTTATGTTTTGTTAATTTCCTGGTACTGAAATTGAATGGTATCCTGGGAAGATATGGACACAAAAGGTGCTAAAAAAGAAGTCAAAGAACACTAAACCTATCACGAAAACAGAAAATTGCGAGAGCTTCTTTACTTTCTTCAGCCCACCTCAAGTTCCTGACGAGGATACAGTAAGTTAGACCCCCTTTTTGTATGCTCTTATGTTTGGACAGTTGCCAAATTCGATCTCTATCTCTCCCTCTCCCCCTCTCTCTCATTTTACTACGCTGAACAATTGCAAAACCAAATGGAGCAACATTACGTTGTAGGGTATGCATATTATATTCTACACAGAACTCACTAGCGCAGTTTTGCCGTCGTGGCTATGTGGAATGGCGTGATCTGATGTTATTGCCATCTTGCTGTCAGCAGCAAATGAACAGGTTGATGTCTGTGCTCATACATGTGCTTTCCAGCCCCTGTTTTTTCGTTGAGCCTGTCCCCAAATGTGATTTCGCCAAATGGTGGGCTATATTACCCAAACTTGTGAGCTTTACGGCAAAATTGAGCTACTGTGTACCGCCTCCGTTTTTAAATATAACCTCTTAAAGATTTCAACACGGACAACATACGGATGTATATAGACATATTTTAGAGTGTAGATAATCTTTAAAAGGGCTTATATTTAGGAACGGAGGGAGTACTAAATTGCTTTGAGTTTTTTTAGCTTAAATGTTGGCTTGGCTGCTTTAAATTTCGTATTCAGTAATCTGGTTTGCTGCCTCTGAACCTGAACGAACAACATGCTTATCCTCCGTCTTCACAGTACCAGCATGTTTGATGTTCAGTGCACAGTTCTTGTTGAAATAATCCATCTTTGGCCGAACGATACAGCAATCCTGCATGTGTCTGAACCTTGCCTGTGCTGTGCCCAGGGAAGGCTGGCATCCACATCTGCCTGAAGATATTGGGCGCATCACCCACAATTTCTAACTACCCGTCTGAAATTGTGAAAGACAAGGGAACAGAATCGATCATTGATCTTAGTCACAACTACTTTTTAAATTCATTTATTAATTTTAATCAAAAAGTACTGGTAGAGAGAGTCGTTGAGTCCATTTTATTTTTTTGGGGAAAAAAGATGGCCGCTCGAACCAAACTATTGACCTCAGTTGCCTAAAAATAGTCAACAACTCTTTCTACCAGCATCTTTTGATTTTTTTGAGGGTTACCCACATTTTTTTGATGAGTGAAGAGAGCAGAGAGTCAACGAGTTGATTTTTTTTAGATTTTTTTTCAAAACTATGACGTATTTTATAGCAAATTCGGAAACTATAGCATGCAGTGAAGAAAAATCAAAACTAGCACCCCGTCGGCCACGCGTTGGCCGAAAAGGGTGTTTCTTGGCCGAAAAGGACTTTTCGGCCGTGCCTAGGCCGAAGAGGTGCGTACTTGGGCCGAAAAGACCTTTTTGGTCAGCAGTAGGCCGAAAAGTCCTTTTTGATTAGGAGCAGGCCGAAAAGTCCCTTGGGCCCATCTTTTCACGTTAACGGTTGGCCGAAATTGCATGGCTGCACTCTTCGGCTTACGTTAGGCCGAAAAGTTTTTTTTTTAAATTTTTTGGCATATAAATACTGTGCAACCATTGCCCATCTTAGACATTGAAAAAAATTATATTTTCATGCAACACTTTCCTCTCAATATTTTCCCGCCAACTCTTTCCCTCCATATGTTCCCGTGACCCGTTTCGCACCAACCCCTTCCCGCCTTATCTTCCCGCCACCCGTTTCCCGCCAACCCCTTCCCGCCATATCTTCCCGCCACCCGTTTCCCGCCATATGTTCTCGACAACCCGTTCCCGCCATACCGCAGTCGTTCTTTCTCGCCATTTTCTCCTCTCTACCTATAAAACCCCTTCACACATAGGTGGATAAGCAATCCAGTGTAGTGTAGTCGAGATGTCTCATTATCCTTTCGATCGTAGTTTTCACCCTGAGATGAGCAGATGTCTTCTGAAGCTAGCCATCAATTTCAGGATGGACAATAGGATAGTTCCATGGGACGAACTCATCGGTAGTGACACCATAATAAATGAGTTGGCTCACAAATTATGTAGGTCTGGGTGGCCTGAAAGGACCTATGAGGAGGTACATAAAGAACTTCTTAGGTTGCATGAAAGGTGGAAGAAGGTAGTGGAGCCGAAGAGTGAAACTTTCAGAAGGACTGCAGCAAAGCATCCATTTTTATGGACTGAAGATAGCGAGGACTATGATGATATGCCACCGCTTCCGGGTTCTGCATCCTCGAAGGGTAAGAGTTCTGCATCATCCAAGGGCAAGAGTTCTGCATCCTCGAAGGGCAAGAGTTCTGCACCATCCAAGGGTAAGAGTTATGCATCCTCGAAGGGAAAGAGTTCTGCATCGACGGAGGATGACGATGATGCCTTCATGTAGTTTTTAAGCTGTATTCCAGCTCTACCATTTAATTCAGATGTACTTGCATTATTAGTTTGTACTGCCTTATTGTAGGGCATTATGTTCTATCTTAATTTCATTTTGTGGTATGTAAGATGTATTTATTAAGTTCAGCCGCACCATTTAATTCAGATGTACTTTGTATCTTAATTATCGGTTGTAGTCTCTTTGGAAATGTAACTGGAATAACAATGCGAATTAATAGTAATATGTCTCTCGAATACATAAAACAATATATGTCTCCTGATCAGATAGAAGCAAGTGCGATAGTAACACATACACTCATACATAAATACTGACTCACTGCTTCGAATAGTCTGAAACTAACATAGATAATGACTCATACATAGATAACCGTATCACTGCAGGGGACGATGACGAGTCCGAGGCGGTGGACGAGGCTCGCGATAACCACGACCATAGTTAACCTCGTCTGTCACGGTCTGTGTCTCATGCGTCTGTTATGGTGGTAGAGTGTGAAACACTGTCTGCGAGAAGTCATAAGTGTTTGCAGCTTGGTCATCATCCTCGCCGTCGCCCTCAAAGTACGAAGCACCACCACTAAGCATCGGTGATTGCACTGAATGCATGAACGGTTGCGACTGATTACTGCCTGCGGTAAAGTAAAACATGTAAAATTGATACAAATGCATGAACGAAGCACCACCACAATGCATCGATGACTACAGAGAACGCATGAACGATTACTACAATGTTGAAAAGAATGTAGTGAGTAGTGTTACCTAGTTCCATCTGCTGATGCCAGTAAGCGCTCCCTAGCTGTGAAGGAGGTGGCTGATGCCAGGAAGAGATCCCTGGCTGTGAAGGATGAGGTTTTGCATGGTGCACAGAGGGTCGTGGTTCTGAATGGTGCACAAAGGGTCGTGGTTCTGAATGCTGTACAGAGGGACGTGGTGGACGATGTGCTGGAGGAGGAAGCGCAACATCCGAAGATCGTCTACACATAACAACTGCGTAAATCCCGCATAGCTTGTCATCAAGATGCCTCAACCATGAGACGCCCTCTCGCTGTGGGATAATATCTCCCCTCTGAAAGCGCTGCATTAAGGCGGGAACCTCCTCTCGCACCTCTATTGTCAAGTCACCCTGTACACGAAGAGTTAACCAATTAGATCCTCGTTGTATGATAGACACCACGAATAGATAACCAAGCGAATATGTACAGGTCAAGAAAAGACTTAACATATGAGAACCATGGCACGTACCACGTGGTGTCTGGTTCCCACAACAGAGGCACTTGGGTACATATCGTTGGTGAGAGGAGCTTCGATCTGATCAGGAGCAGCTGATGGAACCAAGTAGATCCTCGTTGTATGCCGGTAACGCTGTAGATACAACCCGAAATTTTCCCAGTTAAAGGGCCGAACCTCATCCAAATATTTGTCGGTGCGGTAGTCCATTCGTGAACGTAAGGGGTAATGCTCTGAAGCCAATAAGCCATGGACTTGTTTCCTCCTAGGCTACTGTCCCTGAGATTGACATGCGTGTTACATGATTAGGTATATTCTGAATGCAGAGCTGACAACTAAAATAGTACTAGAGCTTACTTGTGCACGTGTTCTAGTAAGTGTGGAATATCCGGAATGTTAGGCTCTTGATATAGACCGAACTGTCTCATCACCCTATGAAGATCCATCTCCTCAACCGTCACGTCGAACACCAACTTGGCCTTGGTCATCCAATAGTGCTGATCTCTAGTGCACAACCCAGAAATCCCAACTGGGCACCTCGATGATGTAGCATGATGCGAGTATGGCTCTCGGATAACTTGATCCTCGTGCAAACTATCAAACTGCGCCATGAAGGATGGGTAGTAGCCCCTAACCTGGCTATGCGCAAACTGTCTCTGTGCATGACAACAAATAAGCATTAGTAATACTATTGAATGGTAAGAAATAATCGAATTAATTGTTACTTAATATAAAAGTACCTCTTGCCGTGCCCAAACAGATCCCATAGTAGGCAAGTCACCGATAGCAGGCACATAAGCCCCAGCTAAGTCCTCCAAACCAAAAGGTTTATCAACGTAGACATAGGGTCGTCCAATAGGGAATCTCTCGTATGACCAGAGCTGCAACAATAATGGACATCCAACTAGACTAAGTTTTCTAGACTTCAACAAGCAAGCTTTGCACATGCCTCTGTACGTAGCCGCTAACACAGCAGAACCAAAACTCCTCTGTAGAATATCCCCAGGGCAACGTGCGTCAGCTATCTCTCATGCAATACTGATGAGTCGTGCATAGACAGTGGTCACGTGGTTCTCCGTAAACATCGTCTTGCCAAACAGCCAAAGAATATATGCCTTTAGGGACCGGCCAATCTGTGCCTCTAACAACTGAACATCGGGATATCCTAACGAGACAATCTACATAGAAACGTAATGACTGTATGAACATTGGGCAACTAAAAAAACAACATTTGTTTAAGTGGCCGTGAAGGTGACCTAAAACTGGTTCAACCATCTAAAAAGAGGCTCGTGAGGATCATTGTCTATGGCCCTAGCAGTTGGCACCGCAGCCAAAAAACGGGTCCGCATCGCTGCTTGCTAACCAGATTCCGCCTCTAAAGGACCTATGGCAGCACCGGCTACAATAAGGTGTGTTCTGATTATCTGCAATATGCTTTCTTGCTAAGTCGTGCCTTTCTCTGAAATATCTCAAAGTGCCATGGAATACGGCCTCCACAATAGCTGTAAGTGGCAATGCTCTATTCCCTCTGAGTACAAAGTTATACACCTCTGCAAGATTGGTTGCCATGTGGCCATACCTAGCTCCATGGATGTCATGCAACAAAGACCAATTCACATGAGGCTCTTTCTCTATCCACTTAGAAAAATTCTTTATTGCCCTCCCCTTCTTTCTCTTAGTATTAGGAGGGTCAATTGCTGGAAAGTCACAGATACCTACTGGCTCCTCTAGCTCCGTGATGAGTGCTGCTAATTTAACCTGATCTTCTTCCATTTTCTTCCTCGCACGAACTTGCTTCTTAGTAAACTCATTTAGTTTTGACCAAATAAATCCGTATTTGCACTGCTGGTTCTGCTTGCATAATTTTTTGAACAAGTTCATCAACCGTTTGTTCTTGAACTGTGAGAAATTTTTTGCCCCAAGATGACGCATGCACCACCCGCTCTGCACCCTCCAAGGTGTTGGTTCGTCAGTTGTTAGATTACTTAGTGTCTTCATGGCCTTCAATATACCAATATGTCTGTCGTGAATGACACACACATTTGGTCGGTCCTGCACAATGGCAATTATCACTTGCCGGAAGAACCATACCCAGATCGGAAAGTTCTCACACTCCACAAATGCCATGGCAAGTGGGATGATTTGATTGTTCCCATCCACACCAATAGCAGTCAGGATTTTCCCTCTGTACTGACCGGTCAGGAATGTACCATCCACAAACATAACAAAAGGACAATGCCGGAAAGCTTCGATGCATATAAAGAAAGAGAAGAATACTCGTTTCAACACCTTGAAATCTGGTATACTCGGCAACCTCATGTGTTGTATGTTCACATAAGTGTCGGGATTCCTCTCCTTCAGTATGTCAAGGAGACAGACAACATTATCATATGAGTCGAAGAACGTCCCAAACCTTTCCTCCATAGCCTTCTGCTTAGCCCTTCAAGCCTTCCCATAAGGAATGACATAATTCCATCTGACCTTCATTGCTGTCTGGATGTGTTTTGCTTTCATATCTTTCTTTTCTATTATCTCAGTATACATGAGTTGCGCAATGGGAGTTGAAGTCAGGTCAGGATGCTCACCAGCAGGTTCTTCCTCACACAATTATGTGGGACGACATTGGTGACAACCCAGTGGATGTCATACTTCGGCACGTGCCCGTGCACCTTCCCAGGACAACCTGTTTCAACACATTTCATAGTATAGTTTGTTGGACTTGATATGTGTGTCCAAAAAACCCTCTGTGTAGACATGGCCCACTTTATCACCGCATACTTCAATTTTTTCTTTGTCTCAAACATAGCCCCTATCTGGACTTGGTTCAGATTATACTACCATGGAGTCTCATGGCCATCGTTAACCGTAAGGCCAGTGGATATGTCCTGGTCCCATGCAGAAGGAATTGGTACCTCCACTTCATCCTTGGAATTTTCAGAATCCAGATCCTCCGCCTCTTCCTCCATCACCCTCTGCATTTCATGCCCTTCCTCATCCCCATCAGCAAAACTAGAACCAACTAATATTATCGACTGGCTACTCTGCCCAGTATCATGACCACAAACATTGTGTGGCACGTAGTCCGACTCTTTCTCGGGTTGGCTAGAATCCACATCGGGTGGCTGTGACCCGAATAAATCAAGCTCGTTAGCCACTTGACTGCCCTGTCCGGGTTCATACCCCCTATGAAGTTGTACGGTATTCTCCTCCTTCGCCACAGGTTGCACGAGGGATATGGGTGGATTCTTCGGTCTCAGCAACGTCTTAACAACGTCAACCAATGATGGCTCCTATTTATCGACATCAACTCCCACTTGACATTTTTACATGATTTGGTCCACAATGCATGAATACTGATGGAACATACTTGAGGATCCAGCTTGAAACTAGTTGTCAACCAGTACTTCAACTGTCTAATGTCCAGTCTGTCCAGGTCTGCTAGTGTCATTACACCATTTTAAAACTCGCTAAGATCAACCCCCAACTCATTATATCGAACATTACCAGCGTCGTAGTAAACATTCAAATTTATTGATTCAGACATTGTCACCTCTCAGACATTGTCATCTTCTCATTAATCACAACAAACACTAATATTACCCGCTACACTAACTATGCGCTAAAATGCCACCACATACAAATTAACACTACAATTGCAATATGACTTATCTACACTAATTAAACTATACAACTCAGAGAAAATTTGTGAGGACATGGTTATACCTTCGACTCGTGTGTCCCCGGTTTGTTGCTCCTCTCTTCAACTCAGCACCACTGGCCACCTCGTGGAGTATTTGCACCACCGGACAATGACAACACAACCGCCGCCCCCTCGACGACCGAAGGTTCAACTCCAAATACAACCCAAGCCGCACCTAGTCCTCCACACCTGCTGCTCCTCCTCACCACCACCTCCTTCCCAACTGCACCACCTCCACCCCATCATGGCTCCTCCTCCCCAAACGCTCAAATAACTATCCCATAGCAAAAAAAACACCATAGGCCGTCGGGAATTGAAATGATCTATGAAAGTGCGTTATATCGACTAGAGGGGGGTGAATAGGTGATTTTTATGAATTCTTCACTGAGGAATTTGCTGGTGAGGAAATTCCTAAATGAAGAACTACTTGCAGCGGAATAAGTACTCAGAAAGGAAGATAACAGAACATAAGCATAGTGATCATGATGAAATGAAGACAAGCACATAGTACACAAAACGTAAACACAAGATAACACAAGGAAGAAGACGGACAGACTGAAGAAATAGAACTGAGGAAATTGAGAAAGTCTTCAGTCAATGTCTTCAAACAGATATGAATAGGCACACAACTACATACATGAGGAAATGAAAGAGTTGAGGAGATAGAACCAGTTAGCTCGGTGAAGACAATGATTTGGTAGACCAATTCCAACTGCTGTCTCAGTTGTACATCTGGTTGGAGCGGCTGAGTGTTTAAACTCGAGGACACACAGTCCCGGACACACAATCCTCATCGTATTCTCCTTGAGCTAAGGTCACACAGACCTCGCCCAATCACTCGTGGTAAGTCTTCAGGTGACTTCCGAACCTTCACAAACTCGATCACTCGGCGATCCACAATTCCTCTTGGATGCTCTAGACCTTGACGCCTAACCGCCTGGAAGAAGCACATTCTTCAAAGGAAACAAGTGTCGGATCCACGCAAGATCAATCTCTTCAGTGATGCTCAATCACTTTGGGGTTTTGTAGGTTTGGGTTTGGGATTTCCTCACTTGATGATTTTTACTCAAAGTCCTCGGAGGATGGGTTTCTCTCAAATGACAAGTGCCAGTTTCTCTTGGAGCAGCCAACCAACTAGTGGTTGTAGGGGGCGGCTATTTATAGCCGGGGAGCAGCCCGACATGATAAGACATAAATGCCCTTGTCTGATATGACCATTAGGTGGGTAAATATTTTGGGACAACTGGCGCGTAGCACAGCAACGGTCGGAATATTTGAGGTTCGAATTCCTCAGGGCTATCATGTTCCTCACTTCATAGGCAATTCGCACTGGCGAATTCCTAACTCTTCAGTCAGAACAAATTCCTCAGAGACCAGAAGAACTTCGTATCTATCACTGAAGAATATGACTAAACTGTGCGAGATTTCCAATGGCTTCACTCGAAAGGATTGGTAGGTGTAGGATTTTGAGTTGAGCATCACATGGAATTTTTCCTTAGTATTTCCTCGAACCCCTTTAACAGTACGGTGTTTCCTATGACTCAAGAAAGAGAAAATGAAACAGTAAAAACAAGAGTCTTCATGCTTCATGTTCCTCGAATGATTACCAAGTCTTCAAGGTCACACCAATTTCTTCACTTTCAAAGTCTTCAGAAAGTCTTCAGAAATCCAAAGTCTTCAGTCGAAGAACTTCATTTTTAGGGGTCGACTTTCTCTGTAAACATCAAACTCCTCATAGACTTATAGACCTGTGTACACTCACAAACGCATCAGTCCCTTAACCTATAAGTCTTCAATACACCAAAATCACTAAGGGGCACTAGATGCACTTACAATCTCCCCCTTTTTGGTGATTGATGACAATATAGGTTAAGTTTTCAACGGGGATAAACATGTGAAGTGTAAATACTAATATTGAGGAATTTGATTGCAAGATATAGAAGGACTCCCCCTGAAGATGTGCATAGTGAGGAATTTGCTTTTGAAGCAATGCGCACTTGAAGAGTATAATCATGGAGATCTCCCCTATATCTTGTAATTCATACACGCATTTGATATATAATATGAAGAATTTGAAATGCATGATGAAATATGGTGACTGATGTTATTCAGCATGCATGCATTAACATTAAAGAGGAATAAGCATGCAAAAGAACACAATAAAAGTATGAGGTCACCATAGAGTTTAAGATTACAACTCAATCCAGCAAAGTCATCAGAAGAACGAGAGTTGTAACTTAGCAAAAAAATGCCCATATAAGATAGACCTGGTTGAAGACTAACTCAAATTTCTCCCCCTTTGTCATCGAACGACCAAAAGGGTTGAAACTGAGGACTAACGCCGCTGAAGAATATCATGATGATGGAGGAGCGCGAGCGTCGTCAGGGTCTTGAGTCGTTGTAGGGCATGCTGCAGTGTCGTCCAAGTCTTCATGCTCGTCCGTGGCGCGTGATGAAGAATATGAGCTGGCCACCAAGGAAGGAACCTTGACTTTCTTGAATCTCTTCGGTGGAGGTGCAGACCAGTCAAAGTCTTCCTTGAAGCCCATTTGCTTCTGATCTTCATCACCATATAGATGTGATAGAATAACCCAGGTGCGATCAAACACTTCATGGAGGTAGTAGTGGTTTTTCTTCACTGCATTATGTGTAGAAGTCATGTTGTGAAGAACAGAGCCAAACTAACGCTTAACCCATTTGTGGTTCCGATCGACCTTCTGGTGAAGACTTATAAGCAGTTAACGGTCAGTCATCACACGAGGAGCAGTAGCTTGAGGACATGACTTTGGAGCATTGGCAGCAGAATCATGTGTGGCAGAGTCATCATTGGTGGAGTAAGATGCAGCTTTGCGGAACTGACCATCCAATGGACGAGTGCCTTCATCGATAACGGCTGGTGACTTGCCCTTCTCATCGGATGAGGAAATTGTCCGCTTGAGGACTTCAATAGGGGGCAAGTAGCTGAGGTGATTCTGAAAATCAGCCTTGTAGTTGAGTGAAGACCTTGTTCTGAGGAATCTCATGATCCATGGCGCATAAGGCTTCAGCTCAAATGGAGAAAGTGCAACATTCGCCAGAGTCCTCATGAATAAATCATGATAATTTATGGGGATGCCATGCATGATGTTGAAAAGCAAATTCTTCATCATTCCGATAATTTCTTCATCAGATGAGTCATGGCCTTTGATAGGACTCATGGTCTTCGTTAGAATGCGGTACATGATTCTGGGCACATAGAGCAATTCCTTCACGAGGAATTTGGTCCTTTGGGCTTGTCCAGGCTTCAGCGGCTTCATGAGCACTTGCATATAGTGGCCAGTGAGTTCAGGTTCATCATACAGACAATGAGCACCGTCAGGTGGAGGACTGATTGGTAAGGCACGAAGCAATTCAGAGGCTGGTGCCTTGTAATGAGTGTTTTCACTCATCCATTCCAACACCCACGAGTTGACGTCAGCAGCATCGCCTGTGATATGCAAAGTTGCATAGAACTAAAGAATAAGCTCTTCATTCCAATCAACTATGCCAGAGCAGAAATTGAGCAAGCCTGCGTCATGAATCATGTTGAGGACTTGTGAGAAGCAAGGCATGGATTCCATGTCCACATGAGGAATATGCTCATGATCGAAGACTTTGTCCTTGTTGTAAAGCACTGAGGAATAGAAGTTGGCCTGGCTGGCAGTCCAGAAACGCTTCCTTCTAAGACGAGCATTGTCATATGGGTTCAATTCAGTGAAGAATACGTGCTCGCCGAAGAAATCATCAACCTTGAATTTTTGCTTCTTGGAGAAAGGGTCCTTTGGCTTGGGCTGAGGAGTGTCAGTCAATTGCAGCACCACCCCAGGAATCGCAATCTCGGGTTCCTCAGGCTGAGGAATTTCAGGCTCTTCTGCAGCTTCAACCTGGGTTGTGAATTCTTCATTGACAATTTCTTCAGCACTAGTGGCTGGAATTTCTTCATGAACACTTGGGGTTGCATGAGGTTCTTCAGATCCCATCTGTACTTCAGTAGCGGCTGGGGACTGAGGAACAACTTGGAGAGGAGTGAACATTGGAGAGTTTGGATGTTGACTGTCCCAAAATTCATCATTGAGCACAGGAGTGGTACACCCAATGTCCACATCCTCATCGTCAATTTCTTCAACACCTGCCTCTTCAGCAGTAAATTGAGGCATAGGTGAGGAAATGATTGGGATTGAAGGGATCTTATCCACTTCAATTTCTTCGTCCAACTGCTCTATCGAAGCAGCAGAAGAAGTTTCTTCATCGTATTCCTCGGGAATCTCATAATCTTCACCAAAAAGAACAAAATCCTTTGATGGCATGAAGGAGACAGGAACGACATCAATTGGATTTGTTGAACCGGTATGGACCCTAGCCCATCTGTACCTATCTCTTAGGCCGAAGCCCATGAGAAATGTTGACCTAGAAGAGGAGCTCCTCCTCCTCTGTTCCCTGAGAGCCGCCACACACCAAGAAAGACACAACAGCAGCTGCTCCTGGTATGCTACTCCTCCAAGTTCAACATGGTATCAGACCAGGCTGCAGCGGCAGCGGCGGCGCTGGTGGTGTAGTCCGGCGAGGAGGACCTGCCGGGGGCGAACGGCGGCGAGCTAGGCGCAGCGGCTGCGGCTGGTGGCGGAGTGCAGCGAGGCGGCGCGGCCAACTCGGGAGAGGAGGTTGCTGTGCGCACGTGCTGCTGGAGCTGCTGCGTGCTGGAGGTGCTGCTGCTGCTGCGTGAGGCAGCGAGAGAGAGATTGAGGGGAAGAGAGAAAAGGAAGGGCAGGTCACGCATCTCACCTGACACGGCAGCAACGCTGTCAGGTCCACTGCGAGAAGCTGTAGTTTGCCTCCAAGTCCCCTTCTGCTCTCGGCTGTTGATTGCTGTGGGTTGGTAAAGGAAGGAGAGGTGACGAACTGCTGCTGGTTGAGAAGAGGAGAAGAGGAGTGCTACTGCTGCTTGCAGGTGCTGAAAGTCCCGCTGTTTTTGGTCTGCTGCTGACTGAAAGGGAAAATGGCGGAGGAAGCACTGGCGGCTGCAATGGACAAGCTTGCGGACATCATGGCCGCGAAGATGGTGGCTGCAGGTGAGAAGGCACCTGCTGATGTGGGCTCGAGCGCTGCGCAGGCAGAGATGGTGCAGAAGATTGAGCTGGCTCCAAATGAGGTGAAGTTAGAAGGTGTAGAAAACTACCTGAGGTGGTCGAGGAGAGGTAAACTCATCCTCAGAACTAAGTCACTGGAAGACTATGCTCTTGGTGAGGTGAAGGAACCAGAAGACAAGAGGGGAGCTTCATGGAAGAAATGGAATGCCACAGACAGTTTCGTGTTGAATTGGCTGCTGAGTTCTCTATCCCCTTCTGTTGCTGCTTCGGTGGAGGACCTCCCTACTGCTGCTGAGGTATGGGCAGCGTTAGCTAGTATGTACTCAGGGAAGGGAAATGTCATGTTGGTCTCCAAAATTGAAGAAACTGTGCATGATCTCACTCAAGGTGATAGGACTGTAATGATGTATGTTGAAGAGCTGAAACATCTTTGGGCTGATTTAGACTATCTTGCACCTACTGTGTTGCCACATGCTGAGTGTGCAGTGATAGCTAGAAAGTGGGTTGAGGATAGACGTGTCCTCAAGTTTTTGAAGGGGCTGGACTCCATGTTTGAGAATAGAAGGGCTATCTTAATGCAACAAGCTGAGTTGCCGTCACTAAGAGATGCCATTGCTGCTATAGCACAGGAGGAGACTAGACTGAAAGCTGTGGAGCGGTCAAAGGTGGCTTCCAGACCTACTTATCACATAATGAATAGGCCTGAGACAAGAGACTGCCACAATTGTGGGCTGAAAGGGCATCTCAGTTACCAGTGCACAGCCCCACCGAAGAGAGACAACAAAGGCAGAGGAGGTTACAGAGGCAGCTACAGAGGAGATGGCAAGGGATACTATCGTGGAAGCAACAACAGGGGCAGAAGTGCTCCAAGTAACTATAACAACTACAATCGCTATCAAGGGGAGGCCAGAGCGAATGTATCTGTCATGAGTGAGGGTCAGTCCAGTTCTTCTCATAGTCAAGACATGAGAAATGAGCAGCAGGGTCAAGACAAGAGGAACGAACAGCAAGCAGAGACAGTGTTTGGTGACTTTGCTCATTTTGTGTACTCTGATGAAGGTAATGAAACTACATCTGTTGCTGTTCATAGGGCTGGTGTAGATTGGGTTTTAGACTCAGGGGCATCGAAACATGTAACCGGCAACGTTAGAGAGTTTGAATGCTATCAACAGTACCCCCAATCGTACAATGGAACTATTCAAACTACAGATGGTACTGCACAACCTATTAAGGGGGTTGGGGCAGTGCAATGTACTCCAAGTATTAAGTTGGAATCAGTTTTGCATGTTCCAGCTTTCCCAGTTAGTCTAGTGTCATTGAGTGCTTTGATTGATCAGATAGATTGTGACGTAACTCTTAATAAGTACCGCTGTTTGATTCAGGAGATGGGAACTGGGAGGAGGCTTGGGGCAGGAACCAGGCATAGAGGACTATGGTACATGGATCGCCAGGAGGATGTGAAGACTGTTGGCATGGCTCTTGCTGCGACTGCGACAGAGAAGGAAGCATTAGCTATGATCCACCATTGTAGGTTTGGACATGTTTCTTTTGAGAAAATGAAGAAAGCTTTCCCTGATGTAATGAATGGTTTAGATAAAACCAAGTTAAGGTGTGAGGCATGTGAGTATGCTAAACACACTCGAATATCGTATGTGAGTAAGGGGCTCAGGAGTATAGTCCCATTTGTGCTTGTTCATTCAGATGTTTGGACATGTCCATCAACCTCGATAAATGGAATGAAATATTTTGTCACCTTCATTGATTGCAATACTCGCATGACATGGATGTATCTAATGCGACATAAAGATGAGGTGTTTGAGTGTTTCAAGGACTTCTGTGCGTATGTTAAAACTCAATTCAAGGTGCAGGTTCAAATGATAAGGACTGACAATGGGACAGAATATGTCAACAGAAGGCTGGGAGAGTTCCTATCAGACCAAGGTATTCTGCATCAGACATCTTGCCCGGACACTCCTCCCCAAAATGGCGTGGCAGAGCAGAAAAATCGGCATATCCTTGAGGTGGCGCGCTCAATCATGTACACTATGAATGTGCCAAAGTGTCTATGGGGTGAAGCCATTCTGACTGCAACCTATCTGATCAATCGCACACCATCCATGATACTGGGTATGAAATCTCCTTGTGAACTCTTATTAGGAGAGAATAAATTTAGTGTGCCACCAAAGGTGTTTGGATGTACTTGTTTTGTCAGGGATCATAGACCTGCTGTGAACAAGCTGGATCCTCGGGTGGTGAAGTGTATCTTTATTGGCTATCCTTCTGGACAGAGAGGGTATAAGTGCTGGAGTCCTTCTGATAGGCGCACTTTTGTGAGCATGGATGTGACATTCTGGGAATCTAATCCTTACTATGGGGAAAAAACTGACTTGAGCTTGTTGTTTGAATGTCTGGACCAGCCTGTGGTTGGTCCAGAGGGGGAGGTGGTGTTGCAACCTCAAGTATCTGAAGCAAGAGGGAGAGAACAAGGAAGATGTCAGGAAGAGGTGATGCAGCAAGCAAGACCGCCAATGGTGGGCACTATACCCGTGTTGCCGTTGTCTAGTGGAGAAGGTGAAACAGAAACACATCAGGTTCAAGAGCAACCTGAGCAGTAGCAGGGCATAGCACAGAAGCCACTTAAAGTCTACACCCGGCGAGCCAAGGCAAATGAACCCCAGGGGGAGCAAGCAGGAAATGAGAATGTGATGCAGGAGGAGTCACACATAGAACAGGAGGACTCATCCACGGAGATGCCAATTGCGTTGAGGAAGGGAACTAGGGCTGCGGCTGCCAAACCTGTCAAGAGATATGGGTTTGAGCATAATATTGGGAATTATGTGAATTATGATGCTCTGTCGGCATCATATAAAGTGTTCATTGCTTCTCTTCAAGCGATGGTTATTCCTTCAGATTGGAGAAATGCAAAGAAGGACCCTAAGTGGTGTGCTGCTATGCGAGAAGAACTAGAAGCATTGAGAAAACAGAGGACTTGGGAGTTAGCTGAGTTGCCAGCAGGAAAGAAAACAGTGGGCTGCAAATGGGTTTATTCTGTCAAACAGAATCCTGAAGGCAAGATTGAGAGATACAAAGCCAGACTAGTTGCAAGAGGATATAGTCAAACCTATGGGATAGACTATGACGAAACATTTGCTCCAGTAGCAAAAATGAACACTGTGAGGATATTAGTATCATGTGCAGCAAACTTTGGATGGCCTTTGCATCAGTTAGATGTGAAAAATGCTTTCTTGCATGGAGAACTAAAAGAAGAAGTTTATATGGAAGTCCCCCCTGGATTGGACTCATCTAAAACTGAAGGCAAGGTGTGTAGATTGAAAAAGTCTTTGTATGGTCTGAAACAATCACCGAGAGCTTGGTTCGATAGATTCCAAAGGGCTATGTGTGAGATGGGATACAAACAATGCAATAAGGATCACACTGTCTTCTACCGGCATCAGAATAGGAAGATTGTCATCCTTGCAGTCTATGTAGATGATATAATCATAACTGGAGATGATGGGACGGAGATAGCAAGGTTAAAGGAGTGTCTTGGAAAGGCATTTGAAGTGAAGGATCTTGGTCAGATGAAGTATTTTCTGGGTATTGAGATTGCAAGATCTGCCAAAGGGATAGCCTTGTCCCAGCGCAAGTACACCTTGGATCTCCTCAGTGATATGGGAATGTTAGAGTGTCGAGCTGCTACTACCCCAATTGACCAAAACCATAAGGTAACAACACAATCTGGAGATCTAGTGGATAAGGAGAAATACCAAAGACTGGTAGGGCGTTTACTATACTTGTGTCACACAAGGCCAGACATTGCCTATGCTGTGAGCATAGTGAGTAGGTATATGCATGAGCCCAGAAGTGGACATGTGGAGGCAGCACACAGAATTCTGAAGTATTTGAAGGGGACACTAGGAAGAGGACTGTGGTTCGAAGAGAATGGCCACTTGGTAGTTGATGGGTATAGTGATGCAGACTGGGCAAGTTGCCTGGATGATCGTCGATCAACATCTGGGTATTGTGTGTTTGTGGGAGGTAACTTAGTTTCATGGAGAAGCAAGAAGCGGCCAGTTGTATCAAAATCAACATCAGAAGCAGAATATAGAGCCATGTCTCAAGGGTTAAGTGAGATGTTATGGGTGAGAAACCTTCTAAGTGAATTGAAATTGCTAAGAGAAGGACCTCTGAATGTCTGGTGTGACAACAGGTCTGCTATATGCATAGCTAACAACCCAGTGCAACATGACAAAACTAAGCATGTAGAGATTGATCGATTCTTCATCAAAGAGAAGCTTGATGCTGGGATTATAAAGATTGAGTATGTGCACGCAGGCCAACAGATAGCAGACTGCTTGACAAAAGGTTTGGCAGCAAAGGAATGCAACCTAGCTTGTGACAAGATGGGAATGATAGATATCTACCACCCATCTTGAGGGGGAGTGTTGAACCGGTATGGGCCCTAGCCCATCTGTACCTATCTCTTAGGCCCAAGCCCATGAGAAATGTTGACCTAGAAGAGGAGCTCCTCCTCCTCTGTTCCGTGAGAGCCGCCACACACCAAGAAAGACACAACAGCAGCTGCTCCTGGTACGCTACTCCTCCAAGTTCAACAGGATTGTTAATTGAACTGATCAGAGTCTTCATCTTCTTCGGAGCTGAAGAATTTAAAGAAGTTGATGCCTTCCTCTTTTTCATTGCTGCACGCTCTACAACCTTGGTCTTCTTCACATCTAGGGCAGATGGAAGGATAGGAGCTGGTGTAGGCGCAGGAGGTGCAGAGGACTTTGGTTCATTTTCCTCAGGCACAACTGATGCAGTTGTCCTGATTTGTTCACTTTCCTCAGGCGCATCACTAGTGGATGCCCTTGCAATATCTTCAGAGGCTGGAATGGAGTCATCAGCCTTGGTACTCTCATTTTCTTCGACAGCCTGACTGACATCAGCGGTGCTGGCATGTTCTTTAGTAGGCTAGGCAGATGCTTCAGGCTGAGGAATTTCAACGTGCATCGGAGCAGTGGCAGTTGAAGAGAAAGTCTTCGTCAAATTGACGAACCGAACCTTTGCTCCCTTCCAATCAGCATAGTACCGATTGAAATCATCACTCAATTTCTTGATTTCAGCTTGTAGAGCAATGAGTTGTTTAGGTGAGAGAGTGAGGACATTGTCCTTGAGGTAGCGCTGTTTCTTGTACTGCACTTTCTTCAGTTGTCGGCCTTGTTCATATTTCCACTTCTCTTCCTCAATGAAGTGTGTCAAAACATGACTTTGACCAGGAGTGAGGTTCGTCTCCGGCAAAGGTGTAGTGGGGTCCTTGTGCCATAAGTCAATGAAGTCGAGGATCAACTTGGGATCCAGAAGTAGTGGCACATTGCTGCCTTTGGCTCTAGCGGCCCTGGCTTGCCTGTCTCTGATGATTTCGGCAAGTTCTTCATCATCCACCTCATCATCATCAGAGGGCACTCGGAAAGCGACTTGCTTCTTGTGAGGACTTGGTCGAATACCTCGTCCAGCAGTGGCCTTTTTCTTGAGCGGTGAGGGACCAGCTGAGGAAGGTCGAGTAGCTGAGGAGCTTGCAGATGCTCCTGAGGCAATAGAGAAGCCTTGAGTCCTTTGGCACGTGGCGAGATGCACAGGTGCCGAGGATTTTGTCGGAGCAGCTGAGGACTTTGGAGGAGCAGTCCGAGGAATTTTCCGTGAGGGCCTTGAAGAATCTGGCCTTGATGGCATAGGAGAGGAGCTTGTCCGTGAGGGCATTGAAGGTGAAGCACTGGATTTATGTGCAGGCTTCTTTGGCATAGCCTTCCTGGGCTTACTACCAGAGGCCTCAGCAGCGTTAGCAGCAGTAGCAGAATCTTCATTGAATTTCCTCACTGCTTCCTTTGCTTGCTTGGCCAGTTTGGCCTGGTGCCTAGCCCATTCAGCAACATAGTCCTCACCACGCTTGAGGCTGGTGGGATCCGCCAGTTGGCCAGGTCTCAATGGAGGTCTTGAGCATGGAGGGTTGATCACGAATTTCTTCATGTACTTGGGAGTAACATACCTGTACTCCCTCCATTCTCGTGCCCATCTCCTCTCAATCCGTTGTATGCGCACCTTGCGCTGATTCTTGTCCTCCTTGCCAAACTTGGCCTCATCAGGAGTGCAGTATCCAGCATAAATGTCCTCAAGGATATCAAATGCAGTATTAACCTCAGGACTCTTTCCTCCCTTCTGTGATTTCTTACCGTCAGCCATTTTCTTCAGCTGAGGATGAACAACTGAAGTTTCTGAAGAGGTATGCAACTTTTATTCAAGGAACGCTGCAAATGAGTTAAGTTGATGAGAACCTAGTGATTCAGCAGCGGACATGTGTACCTGTGAATAGAGTATAGTTGCGAGGAATTTGGAGAGGTCATATGCGTTCTCAGAAGATTTTCAAAAAGAATAGGTTTGAGGAATTTGACCGATGAGTCTTGAAGAATTTCACTAAGCGTTCTTTTTCTTAGGTTCCAGAGTTGTACAGATTTGAAGATCCACTCAATTGAGGAATCTTGAAGAAAATCATTGCTTAGAGAAACGAATCAAGAACATATAACATGTGAGGTGTTTAGTGTGTGAAGATTTGAAGAATAAACACCTTTGAAGATTTTTAAGAGAACACATGAATCAAAGCGGGTAATAAAAGTAATTTTTAATTACCCAAAGTGAAGAACACGACGAACTGGGAAGTGTTGAGATGAAGTTCGTCCGTTCAGATCTTCCACGCCCTAACTCGGCAGAGGAAGACAACTACGGCAGTGGCAGAGTGAAGAAATCCGCAACCGACGCGAGTACGACGGCGACGAGGTCGAGGCAGTGAAGCTCTTCCTCACCGGCAATGATGAAGTAGCGGCGGCGCTAGGGTTTGGGAAGCTCGAGTGGGAGAGAGGTCGAGCGGAGTAAAAGTGAAGTGAGGAAGAGGCATGGGTATTTATAGCGGCAGTGAAAAACTGTGCGCCCGAAGATTTCGAATGAACGTGCCCCTGGCCCTTCTCATTCACGTGACATGTGTCACCCACGTACTGTGAGGTGGCGATCTTGTAGGATCATGGGTGAATAGATAATTATTTTATCGTGGAATGCAGAACGGTTTGAGTGGCAAAGCCGAAAATTCAGATAAGATCCTTTTTTAAGTTTCCGTTCGCAATTTCTTCAGCCGTGAAGGACATAGTGAAGATTTTGAACGAGTTTCAAATCAGAACGCACATGAAGAATTTGTGAAAAGATTAGATTGAGTTTAGCATAGAGGAGGAAGGGTCCGTTCACATTCACTTAGTGGAAAAAG
>NC_041381.1:631452055-631480707 GCF_002162155.2 Triticum dicoccoides
TATATTCAAATGAAGACAAATGACGGAAATAGTGAAGACATTGCAAGTTGAAGAATTTGAAAGACTGATGAATTTCAAAACAAAAAAAAACTCAAATTGAAGATTTTCAACTTTTGTGGTGGCGTAACCCACCGTATAAGAAAGTTGGCTTCAGACACCGCGTACAATTGTCGTAGGGCTCTGAGAGTCAATTTCTCCGTTAATTTCTTCACACTTAGAGGGTTAGTCTTCATTGATTGAAGAAAAACGTTACTTCGTGTGTTGCGCATCTAAGTCATCAAGTCAGCATAAGTGTTAGGATGAGTGCCCGTTTCAAAGAACATTCGAAGATTCTAGGATATTTAGCTCACACCGCAACTTGCTAAATCTCTTCTCATCCAAGGGCTTAGTGAAAATATCGGCCAGCTGATCTTCAGTGCTTGCATGGCAGATGGAGATATCGCCCTTCAACACATGATCACGAAGAAAATGATGACGAATCTGGATGTGCTTTGTTTTCGAGTGCTGAACTGGGTTGCGAGAAATCTTGATAGCGCTCTCATTGTCGCAGTAGAGAGGCACATTCTTCACGTTGATGCCATAGTCCTTGAGTGTTTGCTTCATCCATAATAATTGAGCACAGCATGATCCAGCAGCAATGAACTCAGCTTCTGCAGTGGAGAGAGATACACAGTTCTGTTTCTTCGAGGACCAACAGACCAAAGATCGTCCGAGGAAATGGCATGTGCCTGACGTTGACTTGCGGTCCACGCAATCGCCAGCATAGTCAGAGTCTGAATATCCAATGAGATCAAATGAAGAGCCCTTGGGATACCATAATCCAAGTGTTGGTGTGTGAGCTAGATATCGAAGAATATGCTTCACAGCCTTATGGTGTGATTCCTTCTGTGTAGCTTGAAATTGGGCACACATGCAAAGACTAAGCATAATATTTGGCCTAGATGCGCATAGGTACAATAAAGAGCCAATCATGGAGCGGTATACCTTTTGATCGAAGTCTTGACCATTTTCATTGGTGCATAGATGGCCATTTGTGGGCATTGGAATTTTGACGCCTTTGCAGTCTTGCATGCCGAATTTCCTCAATACATCTTTGAGGTATTTCTCCTGAGATATGAATATGCCATTGCGCTGTTGACGATTTTGAAGACCTAAAAAGAATTTCAATTCTCCCATCATAGACATTTGATATTCTTCACTCATCATATATGCAAATTCATCACTATAACGTTGGTCAGTACAGCCAAAGATAATATCATCAACATATATTTGGCACACAAACAATTCACCATCATAAGATTTAGTGAAAAGAGTTGGGTCGAGTGAACCGGGTTTGAAGCCTTTCTTCATGAAGAATTCCTTCAAAGAATCATACCATGCCCGAGGGGCTTGCTTGAGGCCATACAGGGACTTGTTGAGTTTGAAGACTTTGTCAGGATTCTTTGGATCTTCAAAACCTGGTGGTTGAGCAACATATACTTCTTCCTCAAGCTTACCATTGAGGAATGCACTTTTCACATCCATTTGTTGTAAGATAATATCATGATGGTTAGCGTAAGCAAGTAATATGCGAATAGCCTCAAGTCTAGCAACAGGTGCAAAAGTTTCATCGAAATCAATTCCTTCAACCTGTGTGTAGCCTTGAGCTACAAGCCGTGCCTTATTCCACACCACAAGGCCATTTTCATCTTGCTTGTTGCGGTAGATCCACTTTGTGCCAATGATGTTGTGCTTGCGAGGATCTGGACGTTTGACCAGTTCCCAGACGTTGTTGAGCTTGAATTGACGCAATTCTTCTTGCATAGCCTGAATCCACTCAGGCTCCAGAAATGCTTCATCTACCTTAGTGGGCTCTGAGATAGAGACAAAAGCAAAGTGCCCACAAAATTTAGATAAATGTGAAGATTTTGAGCGAGTGAGAGGACCTGGTGCCTAAATGTCATCAGTGATCTTATCAATTTGCACTTCGTTAGCAATGCGAGGATGAGTGGGTTGTCTTCGAGGAATTTGATCAGCATTCCCTTCAGGAGCATTTTCTTCAGCACCATTTTCTTCAGGTGTGCCAGCCCGGTGATCATCACGATCTGGAATGAATTCTTCAGCTGATTCTTCGGTAGGAATGACATCCTCAGTAGCCTTGAGCTTGATAGAATCCTCAGGTGCTGGTTCATCTATCATAGAAGGTAGGTGCTCTCTTTGCAAGCCATTAGTTTCATCGAACCGCACATCTACAGTTTCAACAACTTTGTGAAGAACGCTGTTGAAGACTCTGTAGGTGTGCGAGTCCTTTCCATAACCAAGCATAAAACCTTCATGTGCTTTCGGTGAGAATTTGGAAGTGTGATGAGGATCTCTAATCCAACATTTAGCGCCGAAAACTTTGAAATAACTCACATTGGGCTTTTTGTCAGTGAGGAGTTCATAAGAAGTTTTCTTGAAGAATTTGTGAAGATATACCCTATTGATGACATGGCACGCAGTATCAATTGCCTCCAAAATCGACGAGGTGTCTTGTATTCATCAAGCATAGTGCAAGCCATTTCAGCGAGGGTTCTGTTCTTGCGCTCCACGACGCCATTCTGCTGAGGAGTATAAGGAGCAGATAACTCATGAGTAATACCAAGTTCATCAAGATAGCCATCAAGACCGGAATTCTTGAACTCGGTCCCATTGTCAGTTCTGATGTGCTTGATCTTCACACCAAAGTTGGTTGAAGCCCTCGAGGAAAATCATTTGAAGACTTCCTGCACTTCATGTTTGTAAGTGACAATGTGCACCCATGTGTAACGAGAATAGTCATCAAAAATAACAAATCCATATTGAGATGCATCATGCAGAATTGCAGAATAGTGGTTAGGACCAAAGAGATCCATGTGAAGCAATTCAAATGGTCTAGTGGTAGTCATGACAGTCTTCGCTGGATGCTTGGCCTTTGTCATCTTTCCAGCTTCACAAGCTCCGCATAAGTGATCCTTGAGGAATTTGACATTCTCAATGCCAATGACATGCTTCTTCTTAGCAAGCGTGTGCAGATTCCTCATGCCAGCATGACGAAGTTGTCGATGCCATAGCCAGCCTTCTGAAGGTTTTGCAAGTAAGCACATGGCTGGTTGCGGTCCTGTAGAGAAATCAACAATATACAGATCTCCTCTCCTAAAGCCTTTGAAGACTTTGGAATGGTCAGCTTCCATGATCACAACACAATGATATATTCCAAAGACAACAACCATATCGAGATCACAAAGCATTGAGACAGACATGAGGTTGTATCCTAAGGACTCGACAAGCATGACTTTGTCCATGTGACGATCCTTTGAGATCGCAACCTTACCTAGACCCAACACCTAACCTTTGCCTTTGTCAGCGAAGATGATATGCTTCAGATGTGACAGTGATAAAGGAGCATCCATCAATAGATTCTTGTCACTTGTCATGTGATTCGTACATCCACTATCGAGGACCCACTCGTTTGCTTTGGGTTGATCATCCTGCAGATGAATTAGTGCAACTTACGAACTCATATACTTCATCAGTGAAGAATATGACATCAATATCATCAGATCAATTCCATCAAGCAATATCACAGATAATTCAGTATGAGGACGAGAAATGAAAATTCATTTCTTCATCATTAGCCTGCGTCCTTTCAGGCACTGTTCAGGTCTCCAGCAAATTCTTCTGTCGTTTTGAGCACGACTGGAGACCTGACCCTGCATAAGAGATTAGTTCTTTTTCTTCACTACCCACATCTGAAGGGGTGGCAACGAATTCATCACTCTGCGAGCACCATATGAGAAAGGTGGCATAGAAGCCAGTCCGCTTCATTTCACATAAGAGGGGTTAGGGTAAGCATATGAATAAGCAGAGAAATTCTTCGAGGACTTATGAACATAATGATTTGAAGAATAATGCACATATTCATAGCCCTTAGCTCTACCCTGCGAAACAGAAGGATTAGCACGATGATGATCATATGATGACTTTGATCCATTTGAGGAATTTGATCCACGTGAGGAATTTAGTCCACTTGAGGACTTGGATCCATATGAAGAATTTGGTTCATATGAAGAAGTTGACCTGGGGTTCCTATTCTTCACAGGTGGTGTCACAAGTACATTCACCTGAAGACTTTCAAGGCAACTTTTGGGAACCCAGATTTTCTTCATAGGGGAACCGTTCCTGCAGTTAGTCCCAACTTATCTAGCAAATACTTCACCATTCTGATTTTTGAACAGTTTATAGTTAGAGTCAAATGACTCATCAGAAGAATGAGGAGATTCACATGTAAAGCCAGATAAGTTGGATGGATCAACAGGAGGTCCCTTTGCAGCAACCCATGAGGTTTTGGGGTACTGCTCAGGTTTCCAATATGTTCCATCAGCATTGAGTTTCCTCAAAGGCAATACCCTCTTTCCTAGGGTTTTTTTTTGAGGATATGCTTTTTGAGCACATCACAAAGAATCTGATGCCCTTTGAGGCTTTTGTACATGCCTGTCGTGTACAATTCCTTCAGCCCTGCATCATTAGTAGTACTAGCAATGTCCTCAGATGAGGAATTTGTGATAGCAGAGACATATGAAGAATTTGTAACATTTGAAGCATTTGAACATTCAGGTGAAGAATTAGCAGATTCACGTTCTATGCACTTCAGACATGGAGGAACAAATTCTTCCTGAGTAGCGCTGATTTGTTGAGCAAGTAATGAGTCACGATCCTTCTGAAGATCTTCACAACTAACTCTTAGCTTCTCAAGATCTTGCTTTCTTTGAAGAAATTCAAGAGAAAGCTTCTCGTGATCAGATAAGAGTGTTATGATGACCTTGAAGGTTGTCAAACTTAGACTGAAGTCTCTGAAGATTTTCAGTTAAGTCTTTAGTGTGGTCCATTTC
This sequence comes from Triticum dicoccoides, assembly GCF_002162155.2. Lineage (NCBI taxonomy): Eukaryota > Viridiplantae > Streptophyta > Magnoliopsida > Poales > Poaceae > Triticum > Triticum dicoccoides. The sequence continues at coordinate 631,456,945 of NC_041381.1, forward strand.
ATCACCCAACATATCATCACTTTTGTCTAGCATGTTTTGAAGCTTTTCAATAGCATTTTGTTGTTTCACAGCAATCTTAGCAAGTTTAGAGTAGCCGGGCTTAAGATTTTCATCAGATTCATCCTCACTTGATTCAGAGGAGGGGTATTTAGTTACCTTGGCACCCTTTGCCATGAAGCAATAGGTGGGAGCGTAGTCATCATTGCCTTCATCAGCATTGTTGGTGTTGCCATTTTCTTCAGAGTTGAAGATAGGCTTGCTGACAAATGCGGTAGCAGGAGCTAGACTTGCCACACCAGACTCAGACTCCTCGGATGCCTTCTCTTCCTCATGATCCTCAAATTCAGCCTCAGAATCCATTCCCTTGCCAATGAAGGCCCGAGCCTTCTTGGAGCTGCTCTTCTTGTGAGATGAAGACTTCGAGCATTTTGATGATGAAGACTTTGAAGATTTCTTCTTCTTCTTGGCATCATTAGAACTGTAATCCTTGTATTTCTTCTTCTTTAATTCCTTGTCCCACTGAGGACAATCTTGAATGTAGTGACCAGGTTTCTTGCATTTGTGGCACAACCTTTTCTTGTAGTCACTAGATGAGGAATCGTTGCTCCTTGAGGATTTTCCAAAGCGACCACGTCTTGAGAACTTCTGAAATTTCTTCACGAGCAGTGCTAGTTCCTGGGTCAGTTCTTCAGGATCACCAAGGCTACTGGTAGAGTCTTCTTCCTTAGACTCAGAGACTGCCTTGGCCTTCAGAGCACGTGGTTTGCCATAGCTAGAACCATAGAGATCTCTCTTCTCAGCAAGCTGGAACTCATGAGTGTTTAGCCTCTCGAGGATATCAGCGGGATCAAGTGACTTGTAATCAGCACGCTCTTGGATCATCAGTGCCAGAGTGTCAAATGAAGAATCAAGTGATCTCAGCAATTTCTTCACCACCTCATGGTCGATGATGTCAGTGGAGCCAAGCGCTTGAAGCTCATTTGAGATATCAGTGAGGCAATTGAAGGTTTGCTGAACATTTTCATTGTCGAGTCTTTTGAAGCGGTTGAAGAGATTGCGAAAAACATCAACACGAGAGTCACGTTGAGTTGAGACTCCTTCGTTTACTTTGGAGAGCCTATCCCAGATAAGCTTAGCAGTTTCCAAAGCACTCACTCTACCATACTATCCTTTACTCAGATGGCCACATATGATATTCTTCGCTTGAGAATCGAGTTGCTTGATTCTCTTCACATCAGTAGCATTTAGGGAAGGTGTGACTGAGGGAACACCATTTTCCACAACATAGCAGAGATCATTGTCAATTGCCTCAAGATGCACTCGCATCTTATTCTTCCAGTAGGGGTAGTCCATGCCATCGAAGGTAGGACACCCAGCAGAGACCTTGATCATACCTGTAGTCGACATAACTAGAACTCCAGGTGGTTAAACCAAAATCACACAAAACAAGGGAGTACCTTGCTCTGATACCAATTGAAAGTGCGTTATATCGACTAGAGGGGGGGGGGGGTGAATAGGCGATTTTTATGAATTCTTCACTGAGGAATTTGCTGGTGAGGAAATTCCTAAATGAAGAACTACTTGCAGAGGAATAAGTACTCAAAAAGGAACATAACAGAACACAAGCGTAGTCATCATGATGAAATGAAGACAAGCACAGAGTACATAAAGCATAAACACAGGATAACACAAGGAAGAAGACGGATAGACTAAAGAAATAGAACTGAGGAAATTGAGAAAGTCTTCAGTCAATGTATTCAAACAGATATGAACAGGCACACAACTACATACATGAGGAAATGAAAGAGTTGAGGAGATAGAACCAGTTAGCTCGGTGAAGACAATGATTTGGTAGACCAGTTCCAACTGCTGTCTCAGTTGTGCATCTGGTTGGAGCGGCTGAGTATTTAAACTCGAGGACACACAGTCTCGGGCACACAGTCCTCACCGTATTCTCCTTAAGCTAAGGTCACACAGACCTCGCCCAATCACTCGTGGTAAGTCTTCAGGTGACTTCCAAACCTTCACAAACTCGGTCACTCGGCGATCCACAATTCGTCTTGGATGCTCTAGACCTTGATGCCTAACCGTCTGGAAGAAGCACAATCTTCAAAGGAAACAAGCATCGGATCCACGCAGGATCAATCTCTTCAGTTATGCTCAATCACTTTGGGGTTTTGTAGGTTTGGGTTTGGGATTTCCTCACTTGATGATTTTCACTCAAAGTCCTCGGAGGATGGGTTTCTCTCAAATGACAAGTGTCAGTTTCTCTCGGAGCAGCCAACCAACTAGTGGTTGTAGGGGGCGGCTATTTATAGCTGGGGAACAGCCCGACATGATAAGACATAAATGCCTTTGTCTGATATGACCGATATTTTGGGACAGCTGGCGCGTAGCATAGCAACGGTCGGAATATTTGAGGTTCGAATTCCTCAGGGCTATCATGTTCCTCACTTCATAGGCAATTCGCACTGGTGAATTCCTAACTCTTCAGTCAGAACAAATTCCTCAGAGAACAGAAGAACTTTGTCTCTGTCACTGAAGAATATGACTGAACTGTGCAAGATTTCCAATGGCTTCACTCGAAAGGATTGGTAGGTGTAGGATTTTGAGTTGAGCATCACATGGAATTTTTTCCTTAGTATTTCCTCGACCCCCTTTAACAGTACGGTGTTTCCTATGACTCAAGAAAGAGAAAATGAAACAGTAAAAACAAGAGTCTTCATGCTTCATGTTCCTTGAATGATTACCAAGTCTTCAAGGTCACACCAATTTCTTCACTTTCAAAGTCTTCAGAAAGTCTTCAGAAATCCAAAGTCTTCAGTCGAAGAACTTCATTTTTAGGGATCGACTTTCTCTATAAATATCAAACTCCTCATAGACTTATAGACCTGTGTACACTCACAAACGCTTCAGTCCCTTAACCTATAAGTCTTCAATACACCAAAATCACTAAGGGGCACTAGATGCACTTATAATCTACCAATTCTGTGCCTTGGATGTGAAAACGGGGGGGGGGGGATGGAAGAGATCGGCGCAGGGTGGCGAGCTACACAGAAAGGAACAAGAGAGAGAAAGAAATAGAGGCGAGCAAGATGAGAGGAAGGAGATGACCTCGTCAGTGGCTTATCCAGACCTTTTCGGTTAAGTGGTGGCCGAAAAGCGTTTCGACCGTGGGTTGGCCGAAACTGGCCCACTCCGGTCGCACGTAGGCCGAAGCTACTACTTTCGGCCGGGCCCCCACCGACACCAACTCTTCGGCCCATCTTAGCCCATCTTCGGTCAACTCCAGGCCGAAATAACATTTTCGGCCAACTACCGACCGAAAAGACCCTCTTCGGCCTCCACAAGGCCGACGGGGTCATACTTTTGAATTTTGTCCACTCAGTGCTATAGTTTCCGAATTTGCTATAAGAAGTGATAGTTTTAAAAGAAATCTTTTTTTTGAGGGGGAGTCATCCAGTGGAGTGGATTTTTTTGCTGTTAGAAGACTGGCCCAAGAAGCTAGTGGAAGACAGAAAGAAGATAGTGGGCTAGCCCGATAGCCCAATCAACGAGTTTGAGGAGTCTGGTCCAAAGACGAGACCCGAGAGTTCTCAAAAGAGAGAAAGGACCCGAAGAAATCCCCAATTCCACACCCCACCGACGGAGAGACGTGAAAGATCCAAAACCCTCAGTCGAGGTGGAGCATTATCCCTAGCGATGGCCGGCTACGAGGGTTTCTCGCCGAAGCCCTCTATCGGATTTCGGGTTCCGGCAGACCCTCTAGATTCGAACACTGGGGTGCGCGCGGAGATCTCGCCCTCTACCTACCTGCACCTCACCGCCTCGCTAGGATCTAAGCAATCAAAGGAACAACACAAGAGACACAGGGTTTATACTAGTTCGGGCCACCATTGTGGTGTAATACCCTACTCTAGTTTGTGGTGTGGTGGATTGCCTCTTGGGCTGATGATGAACAATACAAGGAAGAACAGCCTCGCGAGGGTCTGTTCTTGGCTGGTGCGATGAACTGCTAGGGGGAGTTTAGTCGCCCTTTCTACTGGTTTCCAGATGATGATCCGATGCCTCTACCTTGTGGGTGGCTAGTCCTATTTATAGGCGGAGGCCCTTGGCCTCTTCCCAAATATTGAGCGGGAAGGGCGCCAACAATTGTCCATTTTGAAGGGGAATATCCAGTACACTTATCCTGACTAAAGCTGGTCCTCGCCTGTCAAAGGCTCTGGTGGTGACGCCGGCTTGGGCTCCACAATGACCTCCTTCCTGCCGTTGCGACGGTCTTGATCTTGTTGCACCGAAACAGATGCCTTTGCTTGATGCTCTCGCCTGCGCTTGCTCCCTTTGCGCCAAAGAGGAAAGAAGGACACTGCACGGTGCTGGCGCCCGCCTGGCGCCCTTAGTCGTCATGGCTTGCATCATGGGAACCTCATGAGGTACCCTGCCTTGATATCTCCGCCTCATCGCGAGCCAGCCTGATGAGGCCATGCCCGAGGAAGCTTCCTGTCGTCCACCCCGCGAGGCTTGGCCCCTCGCGAGGGTCTTGAGCTTGTGCTAATGAAGATGGGCCATGCTGGGTCGCCCCTTGAGCCACGCCGCAGGCTGTAGGCAGGCAAGTCTGGGGACCCCCGTTCCCAGAACGCCGACACCCTCCACGACGACCAGACGGAGACGAAGGAGGCGTTCGTCAAGGCCGAGGCAGAGGAGGAGGCGTTCGTCATGGTGGGGTGTGGCTCTAAGAGGAAAGCAATGGAGGAGGACCACGATGAGGCGTTCGTCGAGGTGGCATGTGGCTCTCCAAGAGGAAGGCGGAGGCGGGTCGGGAGGAGGTGCCGAAGGCGATCGACGTGGTGGTGCCATGTAAGGGCGCGGATGCGATGACGAACGAGGTGGTGGACCCAGACGACTCCGACTCGGACGATGATGATCCGGAGACATGCCTCATCCGCCTCTATATATTAGCTCCGATGGTATCGTGGAGACCTTGCTCGGTACCGAACCGATGTTCTTCAGAGTCCAAAGAGAAAGACAACCTCTGGTTCACGGCTCTCCTCTCTCTCCCTCCCGCTTGTCTCTCCCCCTCCCCTGCCCCTCCGCCACCCTCCCCTGCCCCTCCGCCGCCGTCCCGTGCCCTCCGCTGCAGTTCCGTGCCTTGGTCCGGCCCCCCTCCCCATGGCTGGCTCCTCTCCCTCGGCCCGTTCGCCGGTGTCGTGGGCTTTCCTCCCCCGGTGTCGTTTGGTTCTCATTTTTGGGCCCTCGACTTTGATGAGGACTGCTCGTCAGTCAAGGCGGCCTTGTGCTCGCCCTCGTCAGTCCTTCCCATGCTGGCCTCTTCTCCCTTTGCCGCGCCTCGCTCTCGCAAGTTTGCTCCTGGGGGCCGGGGCTAGCCGGTGCCGTCCCCGTTGGCGGATGCTGGCTGGGTCCGGGTTTCTCGCCGTGGTCGCAAGTCTGGTAACTTTTCCCTCCCCTCGCCCGGATCTAGGATTCTGGGTGCCGCTCCGGGCGTGTTTTGCCCTCCCTCCCCTTCCTTTGTCTCTGGTCCGTCGTCTCCGGCGGCGGTAGCGCCTGGGTGCATCGTGGGGGTGGTGGCGCCTGCCCTAGATCTCGTCTCCCTCCCATTGGCTAGTGGGTCATGTGGAGGGCTGGTCGCTGGGCCCGTTGGGCTCCTTGTCCTAATCTGTCTATCCAGCCCATTCCTCTAGTTCTATCGTCAGTTGATGATTCCACCCCTTCCTCATGTGGGCTCGGTGCGGCTCCCGCTGGCCTGTATCCCTCCCCCCTCCCCCCGTCCCAGGTGGCCCGTCGGGCCCATGTGGGTTCGGCTCGGTCCGGCTATTTATGGGTCCCCCGCAGTTTCGTCCCCCATTGTTAGGGTTTTCAGCTTCCGCTGCTGATTTGTGTAGGCACCGTGCTCCCATTCATCGTCTAGTCAGATCGAACCCTCCCCCTCCCCTCCTCTGCTCCTTCGCGGCGGCTCTCTCCATGGACAAGTCCAGGGGCTTGTCTTGTGATGCTGTCTCAGGTAGCAAGCACCAGCGCGAGTATTCGCCGGGCTCGGGTGTGGATCTGGAGCTCGAGGCCTTCTTGCGTTCCTAGTTGGAGGCAGAGCAGGCGACTCGCGAGCAGGTGGCTCGCGACCGTGCTGCGTGGGCTGCTGGTCCGGAGTGGCTCCAGCATGCGGAGCAGGAGCGCGCTCTGCCTGAATCCGGTCCCCAAGGATCTGGATCTGGGCCGTCTTTCCCTCCGGCGTTGGATCCCTGGGAGGCGGCGGCGGCTGGTGGGGGGCGCTCTTCCTCATCGGGCTCCGTGCCTGCCCAGGGTGCGGGCCGTGGGGCTCCTGCCCTGGTGCAACAGGTCCCTCGCCCTGCTGGTGCTGGCGCTGGGCTTCACATGCCCCGTTGGTCCTTCTCGGGCCCGGTCCGGCGTCCTACTGGCCCTCACCCTGGCGCGTCCTTGTCGGGGATGGGGGATGGCCTCCTTCCTCCTCCTCCCCTCCTTCCGATGCATCGCCCTAACCCTCCCACCCCAAGCAACCCCTTGGTGCTTACCTACTTTGCCTGTCATCAGCCCGAGCATTTCCAATCAAGATGTACCAACCCCCCATTCTGCCTGATTTGCCGTTCAGATGGTCACCTCACTGTCAACTGTCAGAATCGTGAGAAGCCGCCTTCCTTCCTTCACTTTGGCTCGGGCCTCCCTGGATGTTCTTTTTTTGCCATGGATTGTGATTTGCCTATTCTGGTGATGGCCTCCTCCCTTTCCAATGCCCCCATTGCCACGGTGCAAGAGCAAAGGATCTCCTCCCAAACTCTGTTTGAAGGGCTCCGTATCTGGGATGTCGAGGGATGGGACTGGCAAGTGAACCAACTGTCTGATACGTCCATTTTGCATCATGCTTTTCTATCAATATTTATTGCATTATGGGCTGTTGCTACACGTTATATCACAATACTTATGCCTATTCTCTCTTATTTTAGAAGGTTTACATGAAGAGGGAGAATGCCGGCAGCTGGGATGCTGGGCTGGAAAAGGAGCAAATATTAGAGACCTATTTTGCACAATTCCAAAAGTCCTGAAACTCCACGAAAGTTATTTTTGAAATAAATAAAAAATACTGGGCGAAGAAAGTACCAGAGGGGGCCCACCCCTATCCACGAGGGTGGGAGGCGCGCCCTACCCCCCTGGGCGTGCCCCCTGCCTCGTGGGCCCACTGGCAGCCCTCCGGTGGCCATTTTCTGCTATATGAAGTCTTTTACCCTGAAAAAAAATCATAAGCAAGCTTACGGGACGAGACTCCGCCGCCACGAGGCAGAACCTTGGTGGAACCAATCTAGGGCTCTGGCGGAGCTGTTCTACTAGGGAAACATCCCTCCAGGAGGGGGAAATCATGACCATCATCATCACCATCGATCCTCTCAGCAGGAGGGGGTCAATCTCCATCAACATCTTCACCAGCACCATCTCCTGTCAAATCCTAGCTCATATCTTGTATTCAATCTTTATCCCAAAACCTCAGATTGGTACCTGTGGGTTGCTAGTAGTGTTGATTACTCCTTGTAGTTGATGCTAGTTGGTTTATTAGGTGGAAGATCATATGTTCAGATCCTATATGCATATTAATACCCCTCTGATTATGAACATGAATATGATTTGTGAGTAGTTACGTTTGTTCCTGAGGACATGGGAGAAGTCTTGCTATAAGTAGTCATGTGAATTTGGTATTCGTTTGATATTTTGATGAGATATATGTTGTCTCTCCTCTAGTGGTGTTATGTGAACGTCGACTACATGACACTTCACCATTGTTTGGGCCTAGAGGAAGGCATTGGGAAGTAATAAGTAGATGATGGGTTGATAGAGTGACAGAAGCTTAAACCCTAGTTTATGCGTTGCTTCGTAAGGGGCTGATTTGGATCCATATGTTTCATGCTGTGGTTAGGTTTACCTTAATACTTCTTTTGTAGTTGTGGATGCTTGCAATAGGGGTTAATCATAAGTGGGATGCTTGTACAAGAAAGTGCAGTACCCAAGCACCGGTCCACCCACATACCAAATTATCAAAGTAACGAACACGAATCATATGAGAGTGATGAAAACTAGATTGACGATAATTCCCACGTGTCCTCGGGAGCGCTTTTCTCTATATAAGAACTTGTCCAGGCTTGTCATTTGCTACAAAAAGGATTGGTCCACCTTGCTGCACCTTATTTACTTTTATTACTTGTTACCCGTTACGAATTACCTTATCACAAAAATATATGTTACCAAGAATTTCAGTGCTTGCAGAGAAAACCTTACTGAAAACCGCTTGTCATTTCCTTCCGCTCCTTGTTGGGTTCGACACTCTTACTTATCGAGAGGACTACGATAGATACCCTAAACTTGTGGGTCATCAAGACTCTTTTCTCGCGCCGTTGCCGGGGAGTGAAGCGCCTTTGGTAAGTGGAACTTGGTAAGGAAAAATTTATATAGTGTGCTGAAATTTACTGTCACTTGTTACTATGGAAACTAATCCTTTGAGGGGCTTGTTCGGGGTATCTTCACCCCGACCAGTAGAGCAAAGAGTTGCTCCTCAACCTACTGAACCTATTGAAAATGTTTACTTTGAAATTCCTTTGGGTATGATAGAGAAACTGCTAGCTAATCCCTTACAGGAGATGGAACATTGCATCCCGATTTACACCTAATCTATGTGGATGAAGTTTGTGGATTATTTAAGCTTGCAGGTACGCCCAATGATGTTATCAAGAAGAAGGTCTTCCCTTTATCTTTGAAGGGAGAGGCACTGACATGGTTTAGGCTATTTGATGATATGGGATCATGGAACTACAGCCGATTGAAATTGGAATTTCATCAGAAGTTTTATCCTATGCATCTTGTTCATCGTGATCGTAATTACATATATAATTTTTGGCCTCGCGAAGGAGAAAGCATTGCTCAAGGTCGGGGGAGGCTTAAATCAATGTTATATTCATGCCCCAATCATGAGCTCTCAAGAGAAATGATTATTCAAAATTTTTATGCTCGACTTTCTCTCAACAATCGCTCCATGCTCGATACTTCTTGTGCCGGCTCTTTTATGAAGAAGACTATTGAATTGTGTCGGATTTCGGGTTCCGGCAGACCCTCTAGGTTCGAACTCTGGGGTGCACGTGGAGATCGCACCTCCTACCTACCTATGTCTCATCGCCTCGCAAGGATCTAAGCTACACGAAGAATAACACAAGGGACATGAGGTTTATACTAGTTCGGGCCACCATTGTGGTGTAATAACCTACTCTAGTTTGTGGTGTGGTGGATTGCCTCAGGGGCTGATGAAGAACAATACAAGGAAGAACTGCCTCGCGAGGGGAGTTCTTGCGTTGGTGGTTCTGGCTAGGGTTCAACTACTTGATGTGTCGATGCCTCCATACTATGGTGGCTAGCCCTATTTATAGAGTGAGGCACTGGTCCTCTTCCCAAATATTGAGCGGGAAGGGCGCCAACAATTGGCCATTTTGAAGGGGAACATCTAGTACACTTATCCTGACTAAAGTCGGTCCTCGCCTGCCAAGGACTCTGGCGGTGACGCCGGCTTGGGCTCCACGATGACCTCCATTCTGCCGTTCTGCTGGTCTTGGTCTTGTTGCACCAAAATGGTTGCCTTTGCTTGATACTCTTGCCTGCGCTTGCTCCCTTTGCACCAAAGAGGAAACAAGGACTCTGCGCAGGCCGGCGCCCGCCTGGCTATGGTCGTCATGGCTTGCGTCATGGGGCACCTCGTGAGGTTCCCCGGCTTGATCTCTCCGCCTCCTTGCGAGCCAACCTGATGAGGCCATGCCTGAGGAAGCTTCCTGTCGTCCGCCCCGCGAGGCTTGGCCCCTCGCGAGGGTCTTGAGCTTGTGTTGATGAAGATGGGCTGTACTGGGCCACTATCGGTGTCAAAATCGGCGGATCTCGGGTAGGGGGTCCCGAACTGTGCGTCTAGGCAGATGGTAACAAGAGACAAGGGACACGATGTTTTTACCCAGGTTCGGGCCCTCTCGATGGAGGTAAAACCCTACTCCTGCTTGATTAATATTGATGATATGGGTAGTACAAGAGTAGATCTACCATGAGATCGGAGTGGCTAAACCCTAGAAGCTAGCCTATGGAATGATTGTTGTTCGTCCTATGGACTAAAACTCTCCGGTTTATATAGACACCGGAGAGGGCTAGGGTTACACAGAGTCGGTTACAATGGGAGGAGATATTCATATCGTATCGCCAAGCTTGCCTTCCACGCAAGGAAAGTCCCATCCGGACACGGGACGGAGTCTTCAGTCTTGTATCTTCATAGTCCGGGAGTCCGGCCAAAGGTCTTAGTCCGGCCATCCGGACACCCCCTAATCTAGGACTCCCTCAGTAGCCCCTGAACCAGGCTTCAATGACGACGAGTCCGGTGCGCAAGTTGTCTTCGGCATTGCAAGGCGAGTTCCTCCTCCGAATATTCCGTAGAAGATGTTGAACACCAGGGTAGTGTCCGGCTCTGCAAGATAAGTTCCCTGTTCCACCGTAGAGAGAATAATATTTGCATCAATCAAATCTGCTGACGTATTCCGCGGCGTGACATCACGCCACGGCCATGCTTTTATTCATTTTACCGTTCCACCTTGGCGCGTTTAGCGAGGTGGTTTTCTTGGCACGTCTTGTCAAAGCAGAGATCGTGTCCCCTTATTCCGGGATTCTCATCAATACGGGCGCGGGTAACCCAACCGTGACTTAGGTATGACTCCCTAATTAAAAGCGAGTCTCAAACGGTTACGGGGAGGGCTCTTGGTATTCACCTCCTTTATAAAGGAACCAAGGCCTGGCTCCCTTGTTCTTAAACTAATCAAATCCGCCCCTCGCTTCGAGTTCCAACACCCAAAGCTCTAGTTTTAGGCGCTTCGGACCTTCGAAGATGTTCGGCTCTGACCCTCAAGGCCGGTGGATGCCTTCCTCCATTAAGGAAGAAGATGTGCGAAAGGTAAGAGATGCCAGGTATCTAACCGGCGAAATCTCGCATAGACTGCCTACTCAAGGGCAAGCTGTTCCCGCTACCCAGCCCGGTGAAAGCGTGGTGTTCGCATCTCACTTCCTTCGGGGACTAGGCTTCCCGATCGATCCCTTTGTGAGGGGGCTTATGTTTTACTACGGGCTGGAGTTCCACGACCTAGCTCCAGAGTCCATCCTCCAGATCTCATCATTCATTGTCGTGTGTGAGGCCTTCCTCCATATCACCCCTCACTTCGGATTGTGGCTAAAAACTTTCAAAGTGGAACCGAAAATGATCGAGGGGCAGCACGCTGAGTGCGGAGGGGCTATAATAAGCAAGATGGACGACGCTCCATGGCCCGAAGGCTCTTTTCAAGAGGAGCTCGGCTTATGGCAACGAGACTGGTTTTACATCACAACCCCTAGGGGCACCACATGGGTGGCACCGCCTACTTTTCGCTCGGGTCCCCCACCACGGCTGGCGTCATGGGTTAATGAAGGACTTAGCTGGGGCCGCCAAAAGACGTGCCCCTGCTGCAGGGCCGTATTTGAGATCTTCTAGAAAGAGATATTAATCTGACCGTAGTGGCGCAAGTCATGGTGATTTGCCGCACACTGCCCTGCAAACGTCGACCTCCCCGCCTGTGGGAGTTCAATCCGGAGGGATCACGAGTCCTACAACATTTCATGGGAATGACACCCATGGAGATGTACAAATTGTTCTTCAGATCACAAGCAAGGTGTCCGGATTTGTCCGAGGACGCAGGTCTAAGCTGCAACCGCCCGGATGCTAAAGTAAGTAGCCCCGTATTTGAACACACCATCCATATTTTTATCAAATCTACCCTTTAGCAGAGTTGCCCTTTGAACAGGAGTGGATAGCGAAGGCGAAGCTTATCGGGTGTCCAGTCCCCCTGCCCAAGACCGTACCGAATCCCGTGCTAACCAGGATGCTGGAGGCCGCGCCATTGGCGGAAGGCGAAGGGGGGACCCAAGGAGCTACCGCCTCCACGAAGGAGGCCATTAGGAAGGGAAGAATCGAAAATTCTCCCGACCAGGGAAAGAAAAGGACTGCCTCTGAAGACCCGGAGGTGATAACCTCAAAACAGGGAAAGAAATCTTCGTCAAAGGGTTCGGCACCGGAGAACGCCCCAGCCGAATCGCCCCCTAAAGGGGACCCGCTCTCCCCCGAGGCGTAAGTGAAGGGAGAGGTTCCATAATGAATCACATTCATGTTTTATTCATGAGGAAAATAACTGAAACTATATCTTGCAGTTCGGATCTCAACCCTTCTCAGCAGAGCTCATCTTCAGGGGATCTTCGTCCCGAGATGATAGAGAGCGAAACGCCTCCTCTTTTGCCACCGTCTCATGAGGCTGGCGACCCCGAGGTATTGTCCCGGAGGGTTTTTTCAAGTCCGGACCCTGGGAAAGGTCGTCAGACTAGTCCGGCACCCTCTTGCGCGCCGGCGGAGGGGCTGAAAGATCTACTTAGTAGGGCGTCCATTTCAGAAGAACACCGTATGTTGATGGATACGGTGATTGGAAGGATGTCATCCGCGGAAAGCGGATTGTACGAGGCTGCCAGGAGTTTACTAACAGGCTTTGAGGTATGTAAAAAGGTGTACCTTTTGGTAGAGCCGCATATTAAATGTGCCCTGTATGAATAGTAGCCCCTGAGACTCTATGTGTCGTCACGAGTGACGGCGCACAGAGGATCATAACCCCAGGTATAATGTGCCGCCTATTCCATAAAGGTGGCAAGGATTTCGGTGGCTATCCGGACTAATGAATCTGCCGAACTAAAGCGGCAACTTGACGTAGCAGATGCCGACATCGCGCTTGTACATAAGCGGCTAGATGAGGCTCAAGGTATGTTCAAAAGACACCTAGTAATAGGAGCTTGATGCTCGGGCCTTATATATGTTGTATGTAGATGGTGCTGCTGCCGTGGAGAACCTTTGGGCGGAACTTGCCCGAGCAAAGGAGCAAGCAAAGAAGAGTGATGCGGCTGCCGTTAAAGCGGCTGAAGAGCTAAAAGCCGAATAGGCTGCTCACTGCTAGAGCAAGAAGGAAATGGCTGAGATGGCCATAAAATTGAAGGATGCTACCGACCGCTATAGATTTCTTGAACAAGAAGATAGGGTGGCTCAGAAGGATCTTGAAAAGATCACTGCCGAAGCCAAGGATACTCGCTCTGCCATGAGAGCGATGAAGGAGGAGCTGCGTCAGGCCGGAGGTATCACGGCTGGAAAGCCTTATATGCTGCGGATGAAGTTCGGAGACCCCAAGTATGCTCCATTAGACCGCCAATGGAGTTCGGAAAACGCTTATCTGGATTTGGCCGCAAGTGCGGCGAACGCGACCGAACACTTCCGCAGCCGAGGTGACCATGAATTGGAGGAGCTTTTTTGGTCGCAGTACCACAATCCAGAACGCCCACTGCCAGTATCCAACCGTTTGGCCGCTTGGGCGAAGCTGAACAGATTATCCGGACTCGCCATGAAGTATGTTGCAAGTCGTCTGTGGCCAGAGAAGCCGGAGCCGAAGAGTTATTTTGGCTTGGCGCAGCAGTTCCTTGGTTCGGTGCCGCATGCTGATGCAATGAAGAGGTCGGCGTGCATAGAGGGCGCACAGATGGCTCTTGCCCGTGTCAAAACATACTGGGCAGATATGAAGGCCAGTATTGTTGCGTCCCAAGATTCGGACGAAAGCCGAGTACCTGCCAAGCACTATCTTGAGGAAGTTCTTCCTGGCGCTTGTATAATAGAGTCGCAATGCTCGAAGGATGTTGTGTTCGAATAGCTTATACTATTTGTAAGACGAATTGTGTTTTTATGAAAAAAGCTTTTTTATACTTGTGCTTGCAAGAATCATGATGCCTCCTGTGCGGCCGTTTAATGTATATATTTGTATATAACCTGAAAGATGGCAGTCATTGGCTTCAGCCCCCACGCATAGAATGCGGGGGTGTTCACAAAAAGGCGCCTTTTCACACTTAATCCAATGTCTTGGTCCTACAAAGGAGGTGGTGGCACGACGAACTAGGCAACCGGACTATAATGCTTTATCACTTTCACTTAGCCATAGGAGTTTGACAGTGGGACTACTGAATAGCCCCTAGGGGCACCGCGCTAGCCCGAATTCGGGGCGCGAGTGTGCCTGACCGGGAAGGACCCTTCGTTAATGCGGGGGAATCCTAAAGATTCCGAAAGTCATCGAGTGGTTGACCAGTCTCTCGCTATATCATGACATTCAGTTTTCGACTTTCTCTACTGAGGTGCTCACCCGGCCGAACCAGGGCACAATCGCAGTAGTTCTCCTGGTGCCGCGTTAGCCGATATAACGAAACGTAAGGCAGCAAAACACAGGGGCCGGGCAAACCCAACATTTGACCAAAGACATGATTCAGAGCTGATGCATATAGGGCCAAACTTGCGACGCCGAACACTCCCTAAGGTATTCGGTCTTTATGAAGACGGGCCGAAATAGAGCCCTTGGTAAAAAAAGCCCCTAGTGTCCAGGTATGTGCAAAAATTCTAGCGTGGCCACATGCCAAGACGCCAGCCTCCTCCTCGGCTATAGAAAAAAGCGGGGGATGTTATCAACAAGAGACAGTAAAAAAGGTTTACGCAGGGTCTTAATCTGAAAAGAATCCTTGGAATGGGTCCCTGCTGCACGTCTGCGCCTGTATCTCCGTTGTGCCGTATCCTGGACGGGCGTAGCACGATGTTCATCTGCGAAAGACAGGAACTTAGTAAAAAAATAAGCGTGCGAGAAATCTATATCGAAATAAACAAAATATAGTTGGAGCAAGAGTTGGGATGTATTGTCTCTGGGCCTGAGCACACGGAGCCCCTTGCACGAGGGTATGCGGCTATTTAAGCATGTTGACGCCAGACTCATCGAACCGTGTCCGGGATAGTAGGGCTGGATTTGTGGGCGGCTGTCTAGGCAGCCGCACCCCTGCCCGTACTTTGGGGGTCAATTTATGTTCCCTTGTAATGAAATGATGCCCTTTGGACCGGGCATGTTAATTGTAAGGGATGCGTAGTGCGGTATTGCGTTAAAGCGGGCGAAAACTTCTTGTCCCAATAGCGCTTGATAGCGACTTACGAATGGGGCGATGTGGAATGTTAGCTTTTCACTTCGGAAGTTGTCGGGTGATCCGAACGTGACTTCTAACGTAAGGGAACCCATACTTGGGGTATCCGAACCTGGCGTTACTCCTTGAAAGGAGGTGTTGCCGAGGTGGATTACGACTGGGTTTACCCCGAGTTTGCGGACTATGTCCTGATATAACAGGTTCAAGTCGCTGCCACTGTCCATAAGGGCGTTTGTAAATTTGAGTCCTTTAGTGATTGGATTTAAGACCAAGGCAGTCCAGCCTGCGTTCTGGTCTCCTCTAGAGTAATCCTGATGATCGAAGGTGATTGGTTGTAACAACCAGTGGGGTTGCTCCTCCGGGGCTGGCTGTACGGCGCGTGTCATTGTAGGTGTCGTTGTGCTCTTCCCTTTCGTCACATGAAGTAGATTTACTGTCTTGACTTCTTGTGGGAACTTCTTTTGTTCTCCGGTGTTCTGCTCGTGGGGTGCATCGTCATCTTCGCTTGGTGTGTTGAGCCCCTTGTGTTCGGCGTTGAGCTTGACGGACTGCTTAAAGACCCAACAATCTCTATGGGTACGGTTTGCATGTCTTCCTGGAGTGCTTTGGATTTGACATATTTTGTCCAAAATTTTGTTGAGGTTGGATAGCTCGTCCCTATCGTCTTTGGGGGGCAGCTTTTTCTGATTTTGCCGAGAGCTTTTGAATTCGGCATTTACTGCCGTGCTCATCGGGCTGTTGTCCTTTATCCGATGCGGTTCTTTGTTACGGTGCGGCTTCCCGTTCCCATCTCTGGGTTCGGACGTATTCGGGTCGCTGGTGCTGCTTCTTGCCAACCAGCTATCCTCTCCTGCACAGAAGCGGGTCATGAGGCTTGTTAACGCGGCCATTGTTTGCGGCTTTTCTTGGCCGAGGTGTCTGGCGAGCCATTCGTCTTGGACGCTATGTTTGAAAGCTGCTAGGGCCTCTGTGTCCGGACAGTCGACTATCTGATTCTTTTTGATAAGGAATCTGTTCCAGAGCTTCCGGGCTGACTCTCCGGGCTGCGGAGTTATATGACTCAGATCATCTGCATCTGGGGGCCGGACATAGGTCCCTTGAAAATTTGCCCGGAAAGCATCCTCAAGCTCTTCCCAACTTCCCATGGTGTTTTCGGGGAGGCTTTTAAGCCAATGCCGGGCTGGCCCTTTGAGTTTAAGGGGTAAGTATTTTATGGCGTGGAGGTCGTCTCCTCTGGCCATGTGTATGTGGAGGATGTAGTCCTCGATCCAAACTCCAGTGTCTGTTGTTCCGTCGTATGCTTCTATGTTCACTGGCTTGAATCCAGCTGGGAATTCATGATCCAGCACCTCATCGGTAAAACATAGGGGGTGTGCGGCGCCCCTGTATTTAGGCGTGCCGCGATGTTCGGGTATTTTTTGCGTTGCATCACTCGTTGGAGCTTGCTTTCTTGGCCTATAGATGGATCTGGTTGGGCCAGTTTTCTGATGCGAATTCTTGGACAGATCGCGCGCCATATTGAGTGCGGCGTCCTTTGATGCGTGAGCTTGATCGTAGGGTCGTCTATCCGACCTTGTGGCTTCCTTATTTTTTGACTGTGGGGCTTTTATGGCCTCTTCGTCAAATTCTGGTAGTAGTTTCCGCTTCGGATAGCTCTTTGTGTGGCGACTACTGCCGTACTTGTGTGCGGTATTGAGTACTTTACCCCATCTGATCCTGAGTGCATCTTCCGCTGTCTTGAGCCTCCGCTTCTGCTTTCTCAGGCTACGTGCAGTGGCGACGAGCCTTTGGTGGAGGTTCTAATGTTCTAGCAATTTGTTTGGTGTGAGGTCGTCCGGGCTATTATCTTTCCCGGGGATTGGTTGTTCGGATTGTCCGCCCTGCTTGGACGGATGCTCGACGGCATGTTCATCGTCCGTTGAGTCACCCTGCTCTATGGCTGGGTCTTTGTCGAGGTGGGGCTTGGCCTTGCGCTTACGCCGCCGCTTTGATTGTTTTTCGGGGGAGCGATCCCTGGCCGCATCGTTTTGGTCCTCGTTGTCGTTTCAGTTGTATGTGTCCACCATGCATACATCGTATGATGAGGTGGTTTTCCGGAGCCCTATAGGTGCTGGTTCTTGATCGTCTCCTTTCTCGGCGTCCATAGTGTCGATATCTTCGGAGTCGAAATCGAGCATGTCAGTTATATCTTCGACAGTGGCTATCAAGTGGGTGGTGGGTGGGTTTTGAACTTTGTCGTTCGCATCCCAACCACCCTGACCGTAGTCCGGCCGGGGTTCTTTCGACAAAGAGAGGAACTTTAGCGAATTTAGATATCGCCAAAGGGCGAGTGCTGAAAGACGTCCGCGGCGGTTAACTCCATGATCGGAGCCCGATCGGGTTCGATCGAAAAGGGTGCAAAATATTCAGAGTCCGGAACGGAGTCCGGCACCTTGGAGTTACTGGCCTTGCAAAGGACTTGGCTGGTATTCGGCTCTATCGCCGCAGAGATTGCGGCTCCTGGGGCGGCGTCCAACCGTCTGTCCCTGGCTAGCGCAGTCGGCTCCGAACTAATGGTCGGAGTGAACACCTGAGCAGCGCTTTGGTCGCTGTCCGGCGGCAGAGCTAGATCATGCCCATCGAGACAGTGCGGCGCGCCCGGTCGTGGCCCGAATCCTTCTAAGATCACATCCCCGCGGATGTCGACCGTGTAGTTTAAGCTTTCAAACCTGACCTGATGGCCAGGGGCGTAGCTTTTGATCTGCTCCAGATGGCTGAACGAGTCGGCCCGCAGTGCGAAGCCGCCGAATACGAAGATCTGTACGGGGAGAAAGATCTCATCCCGGACCGCATCGTGATTGACGAGCGAAGAAGCCATCGGGCCTAAAGGCGACGACACAGAGGAACTCTCAATGAAAGCGCCGATGTCGGTGTCAAAACCGACGGATCTCGGGTAGGGGGTCCCGAACTGTGCGTCTAGGCGGATGGTAACAGGAGACAAGGGACACGATGTTTTTACCCATGTTCGGGCCCTCTCGATGGAGGTAAAACCCTACTCCTGCTTGATTAATATTGATGATATGGGTAGTACAAGAGTAGATCTACCAAGAGATCGGAGTGGCTAAACCCTAGAAGCTAGCCTATGGTATGATTGTTGTTCGTCTTATGGACTAAAACTCTCTGGTTTATATAGACACCGGAGAGGGCTAGGGTTACACAGAGTCGGTTACAATGGGAGGAGATCTTCATATCGTATCGCCAAGCTTGCCTTCCACGCCAAGGAAAATCCCATCCGGACACGGGACGAAGTCTTCAATCTTGTATCTTCATAGTCCGGGAGTCCGGCCAAAGGTCTTAGTCCGGCCATCCGGACACCCCCTAATCCAGGACTCCCTCAGCCACCCCTTGAGCCATGCCATAGGCAGGCAAGTCTGGGTACCCCCGTTCCCAGAACGCCGACAGTAGCCCCCGGGCCCAAGGCACCCCTGGACTTGGTTTAGCCGAGAAGCGAAGCGGCAAGTGTGAAGCACCGCGGGTCCGAACTGCCTGCGGCTTTGGGCGCCGCGTGGCAGTTGATTGGACGTGGGCGTCCCCGCTTCCCCACGACGCCTCGACAACTGCACGAATTGACAAGTCCCTGCATGCAAAGCGGGTTATGATTACCTGTGATCATGGAGGCTGATGGTTGGCCTCCTCTGACTATATGTACGGAACGGCGAGAGCCTTTCCAGTCCATCGTCTCCTTCTGCTCTCCGTCTCCTTCTCCACCCTTGCTCCACCATACGCCAATGGCACCGATCCGGTGGTTTTCTGTCGAGGAGAAGGGGAAAACCCCCCGAGAGGGTCCTTCCCCGCTTTCGCCGAAAAAACGGCTCGTCTCTCGCCGTGGAGAAGAGAGTGATCGGCAGGAGGTGTCGAGGCCGTGGTTCAAGCGACCGCCTCTTGGATTCCCATTGCCCTTGTACGCCCGGATCGAGGGTTCCAAAGGCACAGGTGCCGAGCAGCACCGCCAGAGGCGCCGTCACCGTCGGCGGATCACGGCGGTGCGCGCCATTCCTCCTGGGGTTCACGCCGAGGCCTCCTCCCGCGAGCTTGTGCTTCACGCCGCCATGCCTCCTCGATCCTGGATTCGCATTCCTCCTTCCTTCGCCTTCGATATTCCGCCAAGGGGGCCTTTCAGCCTTTGGCTGCAGCACGTCGACTGCTAGTCTCATGCGACCGAAGCGGATGTCGAGGTCGTCGCTCCAGGCAAGGTCCTCATGACCCGGGGTTGGGGCGAGATTGCCTGGGTCTGCCGATCGGAGGGGGCCCTTGTGATCCACCTGGATTACGATGGAGCCTCCTTGATGCTCTTCAAGGTCTTCGACGAAGATGGACGCCGGCTGGAGTGCTGCCCCAGAGGCAGCGGCCGAAGCTCTGGAGCGGCAGGGACCAGGCGTGCCGTCGCCTGCTTTTCCGGCAGCTCCTCTGATGGCAGCGGGTGCCTTGAAGGATCCAGCGAATCCTCCGAGCTTGTCATGCCCAATATGCGATACTATCCCAAAGAGACTCGAAGGTCCCACCAAGGATAGAACTGCATATTGAAACGCTTTTGCAAGGTGGATATCATTACATCAACATTACATAATAGATGGGGATACATACAAGAGGCATGGAATGCCACACGAATACAACAATACATCATACACAATAGCATCATCCGACTACGGATGAAACACAAACAGAAACTCAAATGACATCCACCCTGCTAGCCCAGGCTGCCGACCTGGAACCTATCCCCTGATCTAAGCAGAAGTAGAAGAAGAACTCAACGCAAACAAGCATCGCTCTCGTGACATGATCATCGCATAACCTGTACCTACACTGTTGTTGTAGTAATCTATGAGCCACGAGGACTCAGCAATCCCATTACCATGGGTATCAAGACTGGCAAAGCCTAATGGGAAAGGAAGGGGTAAAATGGTGAGGTTGCAGCAGCGACTAAGCATATATGGTGGCTAACATACGCAAATGAGAGCAAGAAGAGAAGCAAACGGAACGGTCGTGAAGCTAGCAACGATCAAGAGGTGATCCCGAACTCCTACTTACGTCAAACATAACCCAAAACCGTGTTCACTTCCCGGACTCCACCGAAAAGAGACCATCACGGCTACACACGCGGTTGATGCGTTTTAATTCGGATCTGGTGTCAAGTTATCTACAACCGGACATTAACAAATTCCCATCTGCCACATAACCGCGGGCACGGCTTTCGAAAGTTTATACCCTGCAGGGGTGTCCCAACTTAGCCCATGATAAGCTCTCGCGATCAACGAAGGATATACCTTCTCCCAGGAAGACCCGATCAGACTCGGAATCCCGGTTTACAAGACATTTCGACAATGGTAAAACAAGACCAGCAAAGCCGCCCGATGTGCTGACAAATCCCGATAGGAGTCGCACGTATCTCATTCTTAGGGCACACCGGATGAGCAAGACGTCGGGTTGGCATAGATCCTGGTTGCCTAGGGGGCGCCGGACATCGCTCGGTTTGGACCAGCACTCGGAGGAGAACTGACCCCGGGGGGTAAATAAAGATGACCCTCGGGCTCTGGAAACCCAAGGGAAAAAGGGCTAGGTGAGGCAAATGGTAAAACCAAGGTTGGGCCTTGCTGGAGGAGTTTTATTCAAAGCAAACTGTCAAGGGGGTCCCATAAATCACCCAACCGCGTAAGGAACACAAAATCAAGGAACATAACACCGGTATGACGGAAACTAGGGCGGCTGCCGGCGTTCTGGGAACGGGGGTCCCCAGACTTGCCTGCCTGTGGCCTGCGGCGTGGCTCAAAGGGGGCCCAGCACGGCCCATCTTAATCAGCACAAGCTCAAGACCCTCGCGAGGGGCCAAGCCTCGCGGGGCGGACGACAAGGAGCTTCCTCAGGCACGGCCTCGTCAGGTTGGCTCACGAGGGGGCGGAGAGTTCAAGGTGGGGTTCCTCGCGAGGTGCCCATGACGCAAGCCATGACGACCAAGGGCGCCAGCCAGGCGCCAGCCCGCGCAGTGTCCTTCTTTCCTCTTTGGTGCAAGGGGAGCAAGCGCAGGCGAGAGCATCAAGCAAAGGCATCCATTTCGGTGCAACAAGACCAAGACCAGTCCAACGGTAGGATGGAGGTCACCGTGGAGCCCAAGTCGGCGTCACCACCAGAGCCTTTGACAGGCGAGGACCAACTTTAGTCAGGATAAGTGTACTAGATGTTCCCCTTCAAATTGGCCAATTGTTGGCGCCCTTCCCGCTCAATATTTGGGAAGAGGCCAGGGCCTTCGCCTATAAATAGGACTAGCCATCCACAGGGTAGGGGCATCTGGAGAGGAAGCTGAAGATAAGATAGGCATATAGAATCAACCCTTCCAAGAGGGCAACACCACCACAAGAACAGACCCTCGCGAGGCTGTTCTTCCTTGTATTGTTCATCATCAGCCCAAGAGGTAATCCACCACGCCACACACTGGAGTAGGGTATTACACCACAATGGTGGCCTGAACCAGTATAAATCCTGTGTCCCTTGTGTTGTTCTTCTCGTACTTTAGATCCTAGCGATTCGGCGAGAAACATGTAGGTAGAAGGCGAAACCTCCACGCGCACCCTAGTGTTCGAACCTCAAGGGTCTGCCGGAACCCTAAATCCGACATTTGGCGCGTCAGGTAGGGGTGCTCCGGAATTCGTCTTCCGTCGCCCTGTTCTTCTCCGACCATCGCGACCATGTCTGACGCAGGTCGGGTTCGCGCCGAGCACCGAACCGCCCTCGCTTCCCGCGTTGCCCAGACGGCTCATGTCGGCGGGCGCCCTCGTCGTTCCCCGTCGCCTGCCGTCAACGCCGCCACCGGCCCGGCGGGGAACGAGCAGCAAGCATCATCCCAGCACCCGTCCATGAGGCGAGATGGCCGCACTGCTACGCCCTCGCTCACCCCCGCTGGTTCTTCATCCCGCACGCCCCGCACGGCCATGGAGGCCCGAGCTGCGCTCATCGCGGCAAACAAGCTCCTGCGCTACCGCTCAGTCGATGACATCTATGAAGAATGGCTCGACCGAGTCGCCGAACTCGTCTGCGCCGCTGGGGGCTCCCCCGCGCCATCTTTCTCGCTGCACCGCGCCCCGCCATGCGCGGGCAATGAAGCTCATGGGGCGCCTGAGCCGCCTCCCCCTCAAGAAGGCGCCCTGGCTCCAAGGCGCGCGGCCCCTGGGCGGAACCCGCCCCGTCAGGAACCAGCACGGCAGAAGCAGAGCTGCCAAGAGGTCCCACGCCCTCGAGAAGCTGCCCGAGCGCTCCCTGCTCCGGCTCGTCCCGACCACGCTCCTGCTCCAGCACGTCAAGACCCCGCGCTGCACCCAGCTGCGGCGCACGGGGACCCGCAGGACCGAGCCCTTCGTCCTTCAAGGCCTCCTGTGGCCACGACGGGCTGCCGCACCTTCACCACCGAGCTACGCACCGTCGCGTGGCCCGGCAAGTTCAAGCCAGACCTGCCTCCTCGCTACGACGGCACGACAAACCCTGCAGAGTTCCTTCAGCTCTACGAGCTGGGCATCGAGGCTGCCAACGGAGACGAGAAGGTCATGGCGAACTGGTTTCCCATGGCTCTCAAGGATGGGGCCCGCACCTGGCTTCTGAACCTGGCCCCAGGCACGATCTCCTCCTGGGACAAGATGCGCACCCGCTTCATCGCCAACTTCCAGGGTACTCGCGACCGGCCACCCGCCGTGAGCGACATGCACCGCAACAAGCAACAATCGGGGGAAACCCTGCAGAAGTACATCCAGCGCTTCAACAACGCGCGCCTCAAGATTCCCAAGGTGACCGAGGAGGCCATCATCTCAGCCTTCTCTGACGGCGTGCGTGACGTCAAGATGATGGAGGAGCTTGCAATGCATGAAGATCTGTGCACTTCCTTGGAGCTGTTCAACCTGGCGACCAAGTGCGCCAGGGCTGAGGAAGGGCGTCTCTCCCTCCTCGAATTGCCGTGCGCGAGGGAGGCTGGAGGGATCAGCCTTGCGAGGATCGTGTAACACCCCGGATGTAACTTTCCATCTTTGTAACTCCAACTCTTGCCATTTTCGGCTATGTAATATGATATTCCCTCCGTGGTTGGGTTTTGTCTTTTGTTTTGCATTTTATTAATGTCATGCATATCATATCATGTCATCATGTGCATCTCATTTGCATACGTGTTCGTCTCATGCATCCGAGCATTTTCCCCGTTGTCCGTTTTGCAATCCGACACTGCCACATGCACCGGCGCACCCTCTTGTCTCTTTTAGTGTGTGGGTGTTGAACGTTCTTGGAATGGACTGAGGCTTGCCAAGTGGCCTTGGTATACCACCAGTAGACCGCCTGTCAAGTTTCATGCCATTTGGAGCTCGTTTGATACTCCAACGGTTAACCGCATAACCGCAAAGGCCTCTTTTGAGTTGCAGCCCAACACCCCTCCAAAACAGCCCAATATCCCATCTAAGTCACTTCCATGCTCTCCGTCGTCGGATCACGATTGTGTGGGTGAAAACTACACTCCATTTGGAGCCTCCTAGCTCCCTCTACCTATAAATATAGCCTCCCCCCAAAATTTCCGGGTCAAATCCCCCCTAACCCTAGTCCCGCTCCTCTCCCCGCCGCCGGACGTGTCCGATTCAGGCCGGACACGTCCGCCCGCCGCCC
>NC_041381.1:631481352-631486761 GCF_002162155.2 Triticum dicoccoides
CAGCCGCCCGTGCCACCGGAGTTCGCCGCCAGGCCCCGCTGTCGCCCGCGCCTCGGACCACCCCCGCGCCGTCCTTCGGCGGAGACCGGCCGGATCCGGCCAGCCGCGGCCGGATCCGCCCGTCCCCGACCTCCCTGACCACTCTCCAGCGCCGCCCCGCTGCCACATCACCGGAGAAGCCGTTTTCGTCGCCGTTGACCTCAAACCCTAGATCCGGGAGGTATAAATCGCCTAAGTCACGAGACCCCCTGTTATTATCATGCCCTGTTCATCGTGTTATAACTCTGCACCCGTGGCTCCGTATTGGGCGTGTAGCATACCAAATTGTTCGTCTCGACGAGTACATCATTTAATCTCATTGCATCATTTTCATTTGAGCTCATCTTGATGCCCAAAATGCTGTTGTAAGAGTACTTCATAATGTTAGTTTCAGATTCTTATCAGAACATGCACTTTTGTCATTTTTGCCATGATTGATGTGTGCATCTTATGTACTTGAGCCCTATATGTGTTTTGAACTATGCCATGCCATCTTTACAGAGGTGCTTACCATGTATTTTTGTGATTAATGTGGTGACTAGCACAAGCATGCAAACTAGGCCTCGTGATGTTGCTGATTTTAGCCCTGTTCTGCTGTTATTTTGATGCCATGTAAACTTGATGCTACAGAGAGATCCATGCATATATTGAGATACTTCAGTAAGGATGTTTTGAACATATGGTTATGATATATCCATCCATGTCCCTGGTTGCAATTATGGAGTAGTCTAGAATGTCATTTTCGTGCTCTACTTTTGCTTCAAAATGTTTCCTGGCAGATTGTTTACATGTTATTCAATTTTGCTAAGGTTGTTGTAGTTGATCCGTGTATGCTATGATGTTGTTCTTGCCATTTATAGCTTCTATGCCATGTCTTCGTGATGGATGTATGCTTAGTTTATCATGAAATTCTCTGTAGTGAGTGCATCAAGCTCGCGAAGATGCCTTCATAATTCTGCCAATGCCATGCTGTTTGCTGAATCTGTTAACGAAACTTGCTATGTTTACATGGGTGCCATCATATTTTATGGTCCTTTTTGGCTCATGGTCACTAAGGGACTTTTGATCTATGCTTTGAGTAGAATCATTTCATGTCTTGTTTTGCTATTATAAGTTCCTGTAGCATGTGGATAAATTGCTCTAAACATTGCTTCGTGATGCTGTTTATGCCATGTCCAGCCTGATAATTTTTGCTCTTTTGCCATGCTTGTTTGAACCTGTTGTGGTGTGATTTAGCCGTAGCTCAGTGTTCCTCTTTTGTTAAGCATCTCCTGTAGATCACTGCCATATGCTTTGTTTGTATGTTGGGGTGCTGTAGCGTAGTTTCTTGTTGCATGCTAAGTAGCATCGTGCTGTTAATCGCAGATTTGTGCCTTTCTTGTTTTGCTTGCCATTTGCATACCGTGCATCCGTTTCCGGTGATCCTTATATCAATTTCAATAGAAATCATCTCATCTTTCCAGCGGCATACTTGGTTTGCCAAGTTGATGCCTTGTTCATCATTTTCCCTTCCGGAGCATGCATACACATTGCATATCACATCTCGCATATCATGACATGTATTGCATCATGTTGCTTGTGCATTGCACCGTGATTTATTGTGTTCCATTGCTTGTGTTCTTTCTTTGGGTAGAGCCGGGAGATGAGTACGTGCACGAGGAACCTGTTGAGTACGCTAACGAGGATCAAGCCTTCGACAACTCTGAGAACCTTGCAAGCAAGATGACCATACCTTCGATATCACTTCTATCTTTGCTTTGCTAGTACTCGCTCTTTCGCTATGTTAGCTCTACCTGCCACTGTTTATCATGCCTCCCTATTGCCATGTCAAACCTCTAACCATCCTGTCCTAGCAAACCGTTGTTTGGCTATGTCACCGCTTTTGCTTAGCCCCTCTTATAGCGTTGTTAGTTGCAGGTGAAGATGAAGTTTGTTCCTGGTCAGAACATGGATATTTTGGGATATCACAATATCTCCTGTTTAATTAATGCACCTAATATACTTGGTAAAGGGTGGAAGGCTCGGCCTTATGCCTGGTGACTTGTTCCACTCTTTCCGCCCTAGTTTCCGTCATACCGATGTTATGTTCCTTGTTTTTGTGTTCCTTACACGGTTGGGTGATTTATGGGACCCCCTTGACAGTTCGCTTTGAATAAAACTCCTCCAGCAAGGCCCAACCTTGGTTTTACCATTTGCCACCTAAGCCTTTTTCCCTTGGGTTTTCGCGAGCCCGAGGGTCATCTTTATTTTAACACCCCGGGCCAGTGCTCCTTCGAGTGTTGGTCCAACCTATCAGCCACTGGTGGCCACCAGGGGCAACTCTGGGCTGGCCTATTGGAAGTTTGGACAATCCGGTGTGCCCTGAGAACGAGATATGCGCAGCTCCTATCAGGATTTGTCGGCACATTCGGGTGGCTTTGCTGGTCTTGTTTTACCATTGTCGAAATGTCTTGCGAACCGGGATTCCGAGACTGATCGGGTCTTCCCGGGAGAAGGTATATACTTCGTTGACCGTGAGAGCTTATGATGGGCTAAGTTGGGACACCCCTGCAGGGTATATTATCTTTCGAAAGCCATGCCCGCGGTTATGAGGCAGATGGGAATTTGTTAATGTCCGGTTGTAGATAACTTGACACTTGACTTCATTAAAATGCATCAACCGTGTGTGTAGTCGTGATGGTCTCTTCTCGGCGGAGTCCGGGAAGTGAACATGGTTTGAGTTATGCTTGACGTAAGTAGTTTCAGGATCACTTCTTGATCACTTCCAGCTTCTCGACCGATGCGTTGCTTCTCTTCTCGCTCTTACTTGCGTATGTTAGCCACCATATATGCTTAGTGCTTGCTGCAGCTCCACCATATTACCCCTTTTCCTACCTATGAGCTTAAATAGTCTTGATCTCGCGGGTGTGAGATTGCCGAGTCCTCGTGACTCACAGATTCTACCAAAACAGATGCAGGTGCCGAGGATACCGGCGTAGATGGCGCAACCGAGCTCAAGTGGGAGTTTGATGAGGCCCTTGGTCGTTACTATGTTTCGTTTCCAGACGATCAGTAGAGGAGCCCAGTCGGGATGATCGGGGATCTAGCATTTGTGGTTGTCTTCTTTCATTTGAATTTGACCGTAGCCGGTCTATGAGTGTATTTGAATGATGTATGATCTTAATTATGTATTGTGTGAAGTGGCGATTGTAATCCAACTCTCTTTATCCCATTCTTGTTCATTACATGGGATTGTGTGAAGATGACCCTTCTTGCGACAAAACCACTATGCGGTTATGCGTGTAAGTCGTGCTTCGACATGTGGGAGCTATAGCCGCATCGTGGGTGTTACAAGTTGGTAATCAGAGCCATCCCCGACTTAGGCCCCCTGCTTGATTGTTTGCTGGCGATGTTGAGTCTAGAACAAAAATGTTTTGAGTCTTAGGATTATATATATATCGGAGAGTAGGATTCTTTTTACTCCTTAGTCCCTTCGTCGCTCTGGTGAGGTCTCCTGACGTAGAAGTTTTGACTTTCCTCTCCTCAAATTTCACTAAATTTTTTTAGGATCACGCGGGTAAATTGGAATCGTTCCGATGGTTTTGTGACGAGAACATTGTTCTTGGTGCCTCCTGTCTATTATGTGGCTTTGACCCGAGGAGTTGAGCTCCGAGGTGTTGTCGTCACAATTTTATCGTTGCAGTTCTGGAATACCTGAGTTTTTGCCGACATCAAAAATCTCTTTTATGCAGTTGTTGGTGAGATAACCTCGACGCAACCCAGTACTGGGGCAGGAGTTCAGGAGTATTGCCATAACTCGTATAACGGATGCTTTTCGAAGGTTGAGGTACACGATTTCCGAAGGTTTCTTGGTTATGTGTTGACGGATGGATACAGCTGGATGTAGGGATTGTTAGTTTGGGTGAGATATATTGCTTCCCCTGTATCCCCAACACCTGATTGCATAACCAGAAAGTTTCGGGAGTTTATAGGTGGGATTCAAGTAGCTCTAGCATTTCTTCCGCAGATATTTGGTTTGTGATTGGGTAATCCTTACCACTTATTTGTTCCAGTTGTACCTTGTTTATTTCATTCATCAATCTCTTATCAAGTGGCTTCTCACCTTAATGGATGTGTGATGTTAGCTTTGGGAATTCATTCGTTCATCCTTGTTCGAATGTTTATTGTGAAGACTATATGTTGCAATTTCTATCCGTTGATTCAACTTGTCTATCTGTCTATCAAGATGCTAACGGATGTCACCCTCTTCAGGATGGCTCCGCCAACGCGTCAGAATCCGGAACGCAATGATGGGAGTCAGGCGAACCCTCCACCTCCACCTCCGCCTCCGGAGGCATGGCAAGCTTTGATGGCAGCCACAAACACCAATGTTTAGATGATGATTCAGCTCATGCAAGAGCGCAACCAAGGCCAAGGCAACCAAGGGAATCAAGGTCAAGGGCAGTTCAATCATCAGCCTCAATTTCCTACCCTCAACCAATTCCTTGCAAATCAGCCAAAGTCTTTCAGCTACTGTGTCGAGGCCACAGACGCCGATGATTGGCTCGTGGATATCAACAAGCATTTTGAATGCAACAATGTCAGGCCTGAGGACTACGTCAAGTTTGCTTATTTTCAGCTGAAGGATCAAGCAACTGATTGGTTCCAGCAATACAAGGATTCCAGAGGAGGTCGAGTGATTACTTGGACTGACTTCTGTCGGGACTTTAAAGCTCACCATATTCCTACCAGTGTTGTTGAGAGCAAGCGTGAGGAGTTCCGCAATCTCAAGCAAGGCAACATGTCAGTGTACGAATACAACAAGTAGTTTCAGAAACTTGCTCGCTTCGCTAAGCAAGATGTTCCTGATGAGAAGAGTATGATCTATCAATTCAGAGGTGGCCTTAGAGAGGATCTGCAGTTAGCTCTCGTTCTTGTTGAGCCTACTCAGTTTGATCAATTCTACAATATGGCACTCAAGCAAGAAGGTGCTCAGCTCAAGTGTAAGGCTTCTAAGAAGAGAATCAGGGATGCAGTGTAGTCTTCTTCTTCCTCACAAGTGGCAGCTAAGCAGTAGAAGTTCTACCTTCCTCCTCATCCGTTTCGTCAGCCTTACCAGCAGAAGAACTCAGGTGGTCGTGGATCTTCCCACCCACCCAACCCAGGCTATCAGAACAAGTCTCAGTCTCAAGCTCCAAGGTCAAATGCTCCTTATCATCGTCCGCTCTCAGAAGTGACTTGCAACAAGTGCCAGCAGAAAGGTCACTACGCGAACAAATGCTTCAATCAAAGGCGCCTTCCTCCTCCTCCTCCTGTGAGATCTTCAAGCAATGCAGTGGTCAAGCATAATCCAAAGTCTGCAAAGGTGAATATGATGAATGCAGCGCAAGC
>NC_041381.1:631487017-631507188 GCF_002162155.2 Triticum dicoccoides
TATCAGAACAAGTCTCAGTCTCAAGCTCCAAGGTCAAATGCTCCTTATCATCGTCCGCTCTCAGAAGTGACTTGCAACAAGTGCCAGCAGAAAGGTCACTACGCGAACAAATGCTTCAATCAAAGGCGCCTTCCTCCTCCTCCTCCTGTGAGATCTTCAAGCAATGCAGTGGTCAAGCATAATTCCAAGTTTGCAAAGGTCAACATGATGAATGCAGCTCAGGCAGAGGATTCTTCAGATGTGATCATGGGTAATCTTCCTGTTAATGATATTCCTGCAAAAGTTCTTTTTGACACTGGTGCATCACTTAGTTTCATCTCAAGACCATTTGCATCTAAGCATGAGTTGTCTTTCCAAGAATTTCCTAGATCGTTAGCAGTTGTCTCTCCGGGTAAATGCATGAACGCAAGCTACATGGTTCCGGATGTTTCTATCAAGATGGGCGACTATAAGTTTCTGTCTTCTCCAGTTGTTCTTGGCGACTCTGATATTGATCTAATTCTCGGGATGGACTGGCTTTCTAAGCACAAGGCTCAACTTGATTGTGCTGCCAGGCGGATTCAATTGACACACCCTTCTAAGGATGTTATCATCTATGCCGCTCATGATGAAACCATTCGGTTGTTTTCTCTCAATGAGAAGGGCGAGTTGGATGCTATTTCTCAAATTCCAGTCGTTTGTGAGTACCAAGATGTCTTTCCAGAAGAGCTTCCAGGTATGCCTCCTCATCGGCCAGTCGGGTTCGTTATTGATCTTGAGCCTGGAACTGAACCCGTTTGCAAGCGTCCATACAAGCTTGGACCCAAGGAGCTAAAGAAATTGAAGAAACAGCTCGATGAACAAGAGCGTCTGGGTTTGATCAGACCGAGTTCATCTCCATGGGGTTGTGGAGTTCTTTTTGTCCAGAAGAAGGATGGCACGGACCGACTTTGCGTCGATTACCGTCTGTTGAACAAGAAGACAATCAAGAACAAGTATCCACTTCCCAACATCAATGAGCTTTTCGAGCAACTCAAAGGTGCTAAAGTATTCTCCAAGCTTGACCTTCGTATGGGTTATCATCAGATTCGCATTCGTGAACAAGATATCCCCAAGACAACATTCAGAACAAGCTATGGTTCTTATGAATATACTGTCATGTCTTTCGGCCTTGTCAATGCTCCTCCAACGTTCTCTCGCATGATGAACTTTATCTTCAACCCCTACACCAACGAATTCGTTCTGGTGTATCTTGATGATATCTTGGTCTTCTCCAAGAATAAGAAGGATCATGCCAAACATTTGCGATTGGTCCTCGACAAGCTCAGAGAGCATCAATTGTATGCGAAGTTTTCCAAATGTGAGTTCTGGCTTGATGAAGTTCTTTACCTTGGTCACATCATCTCCGCCAAGGGCATTGCTGTTAATCCTGCGAAGGTGTCTGCAGTTGTGAATTGGGAACCTCCTCAGAATGTCAAACAACTCCACAGTTTTCTTGGTCTTGCAAGCTATTGCTGAAGATTCGTTGAGAACTTCTCTAAGATTGCAAAGCCTCTTTCCAACCTCCTCCAGAAGCATGTCAAGTATGTCTGGACGCCTGAGTGTGATGTTGCTTTCAACACCCTCAAAGAGAAGCTAGTCACAGCTCCTGTCTTGACTGCTCCCGATGAATCCAAGCCATTCGAAGTTTTCTGTGATGCTTCTCTTCAAGGTCTCGGTGCTGTGTTGATGCAAGAGAAAAATGTTGTGGCCTATACCTCTCGTCAGTTGAAGCCCAACGAAAAGAACTACCCCACTCACGATCTTGAGTTGGCGGCAGTTGTCCATGCATTGATAACATGGAGACATCTCTTATTGGGAAGGCAAGTGGACATTTTCACCGATCACAAGAGCATCAAGTATATCTTTACTCAACCCAACCTCAACCTCAGGCAAACTCGATGGGTCGAAATGATTCAAGAGTACAATCCGAGTATTGAATATACTCCTGGCAAGGCGAATGTGATTGCAGATGCTCTGAGCAGAAAGGCTTATTGCAACAGTCTAATTCTCAAGCCATTTCAACCGGATCTTTGTGAAGCTTTCCGCAAGCTGAATCTTCAAGTTGTTCCTCAAGGCTTTCTTGCCAACCTCATAGTCTCTCCTACTTTGGAAGATCAAATTCGTGAGGCACAACTCCTGGATACCATGGTGAAGAAGGTGAAACGTGGTATTGACAAGGGCATTCCCAAATACAAGTGCTATCACTTGGATGACAAAGATACTCTTTTCTTCGAGGATCGAATTGTGGTTCCTAAAGGTGATTTGAGAAAAGTCATCATGAACGAGGCACACAATTCCCTCCTATCCATTCATCCTGGAAGTACAAAGATGTACCATGACCTCAAGCAGTCATATTGGTGGACTCGAATGAAGCGAGAGATTGCTCAATTCGTGAATGAATGTGATGTTTGCAGAAGGGTGAAAGCAGAACACCAATGACCAGCTGGTCTCCTCCAACCTCTTGCTATTCCGGAATGGAAGTTTAACCATATCGAGATGGACTTCGTGACTGGTTTTCCTAAGTCCAAGCGTGGAAATGATGCTATCTTCGTTGTCATTGACAAGCTTACTAAAGTGGCTCATTTTCTTCCTATCAAAGAATCTATCACAACAGCTCAGCTGGTAGAGCTATACACCTCCAGAATTGTCTCCTTGCACGGTATTCCACAATTGATATCTTCAGATCGTGCAAGCATCTTCACTTCTAAGTTCTGGGACTCCTTTCAGAAGGCCATGGGCACCAACATTCGTTTCAGCACAGCTTTCCATCCTCAAACAAGTGGCCAAGTTGAGCGAGTCAATCAAATCCTTGAAGATATGCTCAGGGCTTGTGTCATCTCTTTCGGTATGAAGTGGGAAGCTTGCCTTCCATATGCCGAGTTCTCCTACAACAACAGCTTCCAAGCGAGTTCGGGCAAGGCCGCATTCGAAATTCTCTATGGCAGAAAGTGCCGTACTCCTCTCAATTGGTCCGAGACAGGTGAACGCCAACTTCTTGGCAACGACTTGATCTCAGAAGCTGAAGAAATGTGCAAAGTCATTCGTGAGAATCTCAAAGCCGCGCAATCGCGACAGAAGAGCTATTATGATAGCAAGCATCGTGACTTGGCTTTTGAAATCGAAGGCCATGTCTACCTCCGCGTCTCTCCAATGAAAGGCACTCGTCGCTTCGGTATCAAAGGGAAGCTTGCCCCTAGATACGTGGGTCCTTTCAAGATCATTGGCAAAAGAGGCAACCTCGCCTATCAACTTGAGCTTCCGTCCAACTTTGCAAACGTGCACGATGTGTTTCACGTGTCACAGCTTCGCAAGTGCTTCAAGACTCCTGAGCGCACTATCAACTTCGAAGATATTGACCTCCAAGAAGATCTCTCTTATCATGAGCACCCTGTTGCTATTCTTGAAGAAACCGAGCGCAAGACTCACAACAAGTCAATCAAATTCCTGAAAGTGAAGTGGTCACACCATTCCGACAGTGAAGCCACCTGGGAGCACGAGGATCACCTCCGTTCCGAATATCCGGAGTTCTTTCAGTCCTAGATCTTGGGACGAGATCCTCTTGTAGTGGTGGAGTGTTGTAACACCCCGGATGTAACTTTCCATCTTTGTAACTCCAACTCTTGCCATTTTCGGCTATGTGATATGATATTCCCTCCGTGGTTGGGTTTTGTCTTTTGTTTTGCATTTTATTAATGTCATGGATATCATATCTTGTCATCATGTGCATCTCATTTGCATACGTGTTCGTCTCATGCATCCGAGCATTTCCCCCGTTGTCCGTTTCGCAATCCGACACTCCCACATGCACCGGCGCACCCGTCTTGTCTCTTTTAGTGTGCGGGTGCTGAACATTCTCGGAATGGACTGAGGCTTGCCAAGTGGCCTTGGTATACCACTGGTAGACCGCCTGTCAAGTTTCGTGCCATTTGGAGCTCGTTTGATACTCCAACGGTTAACCGCATAACCGCAAAGGCCTCTTTTGAGTTGCAGCCTAACACCCCTCCAAAACAGCCCAATATCTCATCTAAGTCACTTCCATGCTCTCCGTTGTCGGATCACAATCATGTGGGCGAAAACTACACTCCATTTGGAGCCTCCTAGCTCCTTCTACCTATAAATATAGCCTCCCCCCAAAATTTCCGGGTCAAATCCCCCCTAACCCTAGTCCCGCTCCTCTCCCCGCTGCCGGACGTGTCCGATTCGGGCCGGACACGTCCGCCCGCCGCCCCGGACCAACCGGAACGCGAAACGTGGCCCCGGCGCTCGCGCGCCGCCGCCGGCCCGCCAGGCCCGCGTCTGGCCCCCGCGGCCCGTCCCCGCCGCCCGCGCCCATCCGCCGCTCGGCCGCCGCCCCGCCGTCGCGCCGTCGCGCCACCGGAGTTCGCCGCCAGGCCCCACCGCCGCCCGCGCCACCGGAGTTCGCTGCCAGGCCCCGCCGTCGCCCGTGCCTCGGACCACCCCCGCGCCGTCCTTCGGCGGAGACCGGCCGGATCCGGCGAGCCGCGGCCGGATCCGCCCGTCCCCGACCTCCCTGACCACTCTCCGGCGCCGCCCCGCTGCCACATCGTTGGAGAAGTCGTTTTCGTCGCCGTTGACCTCAAACCCTAGATCCGGGAGGTATAAATCACCTGTCCCGAGACCCCGTGTTATTATCATGCCCTGTTCATCGTGTTATAACTCTTCACCTGTGGCTCCGTTTTGGGCGTGTAGCATACCGAATTGTTCGTATCGACGAGTAAATCATTTAATCTCATTGCAACATTTTCAGTTGAGCTCATCTTGATGCCTGAAATGCTGTTGGAAGAGTACTTCATAATGTTAGTTTCAGATTCTTATCAGAACATGCATTTTTGTCATTTTTGCCATGATTGATGTGTGCATCTTATGTACTTGAGCCCTACATGTGTTTTGAACTATGACATGCCATCTTTACAAAGGTGCTTACCATGTATTTTTGTGATCAATGTGGTGACTTGCACAAGCATGCAAACTAGGCCTCGTGATGTTGCTGATTTTAGTCCTGTTCTGCTGTTATTTTGATGCCATGTAAACTTGATTCTACAGAGAGATCCATGCATATATTGAGATACTTAAGTAAGGATGTTTTGAATATATGGTTATGCTATATCCATCCATGTCCCTGGTTGCAATTATGGAGTAGTCTAGCATGTCATTTTCGTGCTCTACTTTTGCTTAAAAATGTTTCCTGGCAGATTGTTTACATGTTATTCAATTTTGCCAAGGTTGTTGTAGTTGATCCGTGTATGCTATGATGTTGTTCTTGCCATGTATAGCTTCTATGACATGTCTTCTTGATGGATGTATGCTTAGTTTATCATGAAATTCTCTGTAGTGAGTGCATCGAGCTCGCGAAGATGCCTTCATAATTCGGCCAATGCCATGCTCTGTTTGCTGAATCTGTTAATGAAACTTGCTATGTTTACATGGGTGCCATCATATTTTCTGGTCCTTTTGGCTCATGGTTACTAAGGGACTTTTGATCTATGCTTTAAGTAGAATCGTTGCATGTCTTGTTTTGCTATTATAAGTACCTGTAGCATGTGGATAACTTGCTCTGAACATTGCTTCGTGATGCTGTTTATGCCATGTCCAGCCTGATAATTTTTGCTCTTTTGCCATGCTTGTTTGAACCTGTTGTGGTGTGATTTAGCCGTAGCTCAGTATTTCTCTTTTGTTAAGCATCTCCTGTAGATCACTGTCATATGCTTTTTTTGTATGTTGGGGTGCTGTAGCATAGTTTCTTGTTGCATGCTAAGTAGCATCGTGCTGTTAATCGCAGATTTGTGCCTTTCTTGTTTTGCTTGCCATTTGCATACCGTGCATCCGTTTCCGGTGATCCTTATATCGATTTCAACCGAAATCATCTCATCCTTCCAGCGACATACTTGGTTTGCCAAGTTGATGCCTTGTTCATCATTTTCCCTTCCGGAGCATGCATACACATTGCATATCACATCTCACATATCATGACATGTATTGCATCATGTTGCTTGTGCATTGCACCGTGATTTATTGTGTTCCATTGCTTGTGTTCTTGCTTTGGGTAGAGCTGGGAGACGAGTACGTGCATGAGGAACCTGTTGAGTACGCTAACGAGGATCAAGCCTTCGACAACTCTGAGAACCTTGCAGGCAAGATGACCATACCTTCGATATCACTTCTATCTTTGCTTTGCTAGTACTCGCTCTTTCGCTATGTTAGCTCTACCTGCCATTGTTTATCATGCCTCCCTATTGCCATGTCAAACCTCTAACCATCCTGTCCTAGCAAACCGTTGTTTGCCTATGTCACCGCTTTTGCTCAGCCCCTCTTATAGCGTTGTTAGTTGCAGGTGAAGATGAAGTTTGTTCCTGGTCGGAACATGGACATTTTGGGATATCACAATATCTCCTGTTTAATTAATGCACCTTATATACTTGGTAAAGGGTGGAAGGCTCGGCCTTATGCCTGGTGACTTGTTCCACTCTTTCCGCCCTAGTTTCCGTCATACCGGTGTTATGTTCCTTGATTTTGTGTTCCTTACACGGTTGGGTGATTTATGGGACCCCCTTGATAGTTCGCTTTGAATAAAACTCCTCCAGCAAGGCCCAACCTTGGTTTTACCATTTTCCACCTAAGCCTTTTTCCCTTGGGTTTTCGCGAGCCCGAGTGTCATCTTTATTTTAACCCCCCGGGCCAGTGCTCCTTCGAGTGTTGGTCCAACCTGTCAGCCGCCGGTGGCCACCAGGGGCAACTCTGGGCTGGCCTATCGGAAGTTTGGACAATCCGGTGTGCCCTGAGAACGAGATATGCACAACTCCTATCGGGATTTGTCGGCACATTCGGGTGGCTTTGCTGGTCTTGTTTTACCATTGTCGAAATGTCTTGCGAACCGGGATTCCGAGACTGATCGGGTCTTCCCGGGAGAAGGTATATCCTTCGTTGACCGTGAGAGCTTATGATGGGCTAAGTTGGGACACCCCTGCAGGGTATATTATCTTTCGAAAGCCGTGCCCGCGGTTATGAGGCAGATGGGAATTTGTTAATGTCCGGTTGTAGATAACTTGACACTTGACTTCATTAAAATGCATCAACCGTGTGTGTAGCCGTGATGGTCTCTTCTCGGCGGAGTCCGGGAAGTGAACAAGGTTTGAGTTATGCTTGATGTAAGTAGTTTCAGAATCACTTCTTGATCACTTCCAGCTTCTCGACCGATGCGTTGCTTCTCTTCTCGCTCTCACTTGCGTATGTTAGCCACCATATATGCTTAGTGCTTGCTGCAGCTCCACCATATTACCCCTTTTCCTACCTATGAGCTTAAATAGTCTTGATCTCGCGGGTGTGAGATTGCTGAGTCCTCGTGACTCACAGATTCTACCAAAACAGATGCAGGTGCCGAGGATACCGGCGCAGATGGCGCAACCGAGCTCAAGTGGGAGTTTGATGAGGCCCTTGGTCGTTACTATGTTTCGTTTCCAGACGATCAATAGAGGAGCCCAGTCGGGACGATCGGGGATCTAGCATTTGGGGTTGTCTTCTTTTCATTTGAATTTGGCCGCAGCCGGTCTATGAGTGTATTTGAATGATGTATGATCTTAATTATGTATTGTGTGAAGTGGCGATTGTAAGCCAACTCTCTTTATCCCATTCTTGTTCATTACATGGGATTGTGTGAATATGACCCTTCTTGCGACAAAACCACTATGCGGTTATGCCTCTAAGTCGTGCTTCGACACGTGGGAGATATAGCCGCATCGTGGGTGTTACAGATCGCCCGCAAGGTAACGCAGGCCTCCCTCCGCTACCGCCACAGCCAAGGAGAAATGAGGACCGTCATTAGGACGAAGGGGCTGGGGGCTTCCGGGAACCACGCGAGATCACCTGCATCCTAGGTGGAGCTCAAGCCCCAGCCTCTCAGCGCATCTTCAAGCAGTTCGCCCGCGAAGTGAATGCAGTCCTCCCCAAGCTCGAGGCCACGCGCTCTCTCAGGTAGTCGGCGTGCGCCATCACGTTCAGCTCAGCGGATCAGCTCAAGTGCGCGGCCACAGCCGGAGTCCTCCCGATGCTTTGTTCCCCAATCATCAGCAACGTGCTAGTCACCAAGACCCTCATCGATGGCGGGGAAGGGCTCAACGTCCTGTCCGTGGAAACATTCAATAATCTCCAAGTACCCTACAGTCAGCTTCAGCCCACCAAGCCTTTCTCCGGAGTCACCGACGGCTCCACGGTCCCGATTGGGCAGGTCCGCCTCCCTGTCACCTTCGGGGCACGCGACAACTACCGCACCGAGCTCATTGACTTCGACGTCGCCCACATTTGCCTGCTGTACAATGCCATCCTCGGGTACCCAGCGCTAGCCAAGTTCATGGCCGTAACCCACCACGGCTACAACATCCTCAAGATGCCAGGAAGTGGCGGGGTCATTGCGGTGCCCTGCGAAGAGAGAGACGCAGTCTGCTCCCTGGAGAGAGCCTTTCAGGCCGCATCACTGGAAGACCCGGATCGTGGAAGCAGGAGGCTTCCCGAGGCCGCCCCCAAGAATAAGAAGACATCGACCGGCCCGACCCTTCAGGAGGCAGGTCCCTCTGGGCCCGCGCCTGCTCAGGGGGAACCTCCTTCCATCGCATAGGGAAGTGCGCCCGGCGCCCTCCTCAGGCAGGGCTCGGGGGCTCTCCCCTGGAGGGTCGTCGACCTCGCCAAGGTCACGAGGGAGGCGCCTGGGCACCACATGGAGGCCTGCTTCGAAGCACGTTTCCATCAAGAAGGAGCAAGGCAAGGAGGGCCAAACCCTCAGGAGTTCGTCAGCAAGGCCATTCAGGAGGTATAGGAGTCAAAGGTCATGAGAGGCAGCCGCCGCTTACCCGCTGTGGCCCCCCATCCAGGCGAGGATGGTGGGCTGCGCGTCTGCATCGACATACCAGGGCTCAACCAAGCCGCGTCTTAGGAGCGCCTCTGGCCTTCGCGAGTGGGACGCCGCGAGGGCCCGCCCCACAGCTACGTTCGCATGCCTTACGGCTTGCCGAACGCGGCTGCTGCGTACCGGCACATCATGAGGGCCATCCTGGAGGCTCAAGAGGTCAGGCGTTCCGCAACCCTAGTGGAGATGAAGACGGTCCGCGAGGAGCCACCAGCGCCTCCGAAGCCTCCCGAGGCCCCAGGGACTGGGAGCTCGTGAGGATCTGCCTCTGCAGCCCACCGAGTCTACTGCATCAACATCCCTTCGTCTTCAGCATCATCAGGTGACATCTTTCTAGTTTCATTTCCAGCTGGGAGTGCCCCCAGGGCTGCATTATTCTCAGGCCACGTGGGTCCGTCCCTGTGGCATGTATCTCTTTTATTTCATGTTCTTAGCTCACTCTGCTGGGGGCGCCCCTCGGGCTGCATTATCCCCAAGCCGCTCGGGTCAGACCCAGTGGCATGTACCCCTCTTGCATTTACCTTAGGGCCGTGTTTTCGACCCGTCATGTTTGTTATTTGGTGCCGGTTCATGGTACCTTTTCTCTTCCTGGATGTCGCAAGCTTGCGCGTTAAAGGGGGGGTGCCTGAGCATCGCGACTCAGGGCTCCTACCGGCTCTCCGGCCCTCACCCTCTGGTCTGCCCACGGCATCGCGCCCCGGCACACCAGCGACGACTGAGACCAGCTCGAGAGCCGGGACCCGAGGACGTAGAGTTTCGACATCTAACCCAGCTTGCGCGTTAAAGGGGGGGGGTGCCTGAGCATCGCGACTCAGGGCTCCTACCGGCTCTCCGGCCCTCACCCTCTGGTCTTCCCACGGCATCGCGCCCCGGCACACCAGCGACGGCTGAGACCAGCCCGAGAGCCGGGACCCGAGGACGTAGAGCATCGGCATCTAGCCAAATTTGCAGGAACACACTCCAAGATAGGGCCCAGTGCCGAGCGCAACCCGCCTTGGGGTGGGCCCCCGTGAGTCCCGAGCTGGATCACGGGTGAACCAGCACACCTCGCCAGGCCTTTCACGCCTCGCCGCCTCTCTAAGGCAACTAACAGCTAACCGTCGTTTGTCGTGATAAACTCTCATTTCTTCTGTGATGAGCCTGCAGGGTTCCCCCAGGAGCATCGTCATGCGAGGCCCCCACAGTGTCTTCTTCACCCTCGTCCACGCAAACCGCTTGCACATTAAAGGGGGGGGGTGCCTGAGCATCGCGACTCAGGGCTCCTACTGGTTCTCCAGCCCTCACCCTCTGGCCATGTCCATGGCATCACGACCTGGCATGCCAGCGACGGCTGAGACTCGCTCGAGGGCCGGAACCCGAGGATGTAGAGCAGAAAGGGGAGCGAGGGCGAGAGGGGAGAAGCACGTGGTGACCTCGCCAAACAACCCTCCGACGGCCAAGACACGGACTTAGCTCCGCACCAGGAAGCGTTCCTGACCCTCGAGATAAGTCACTCTCCAGGAACACTAGCTATTGCAGCACCGTCCCCACACCTCATACCATTCCATCTTAGCAACGTCGCTCTCCTTTCTCACCGAATGATGGCTGCTTGAGCGCCAAGGGGGACCTCCTGAGCATCGCGACTCAGGGGCTGTTACCGGGCCCCGGGCCGCTCACCTCCTGGCCTTGACCACGGCATCGCGACCTGGCATACCAGCGACGGCTGAAGCCGCCTTGGGACTGGGACCTATCGGCGCAGAGCACCAAGCCCTCACGAGGTCTGACAGGAAGAAACTAAGCTAAGACGGAATATCCACTTCGCACTACTTCATAATGAGGATCATATTGACAAAAGGAGCTACAGACACCTTACAAGCCCCCCACGGGGTGTGTTCTTGGCTCCTCGCAGGGACAAAAGACGCATATCCTAAGGAGTCCTAACTACAGGAACCGCCGTAGTAGACGCCATCATCAATAGTGGGCCGTTAGGCACCAGCGCCAACCTCATCCAGATCAGAGACGATGGTGGTCTAACGAGCCCGTCCTGCTTCGAGAGCGGCGCAGGCTCGGGGGCTCGTAGCTGTCGTCGCTCGTCTCCGGAGTCGTGAAGGGCTCGGCGGAGTCGCTGGATCCTCCGGCACCCCCGCCGCTTGAGGAGCTGCCGGAAGAGCATGCGGCGGCAGGCCCGGTCCCAGCCGCTCCAGAGCTTCTGCCACTGCCTCTGGGACAGCACTCCAGCCGGCGCCCTTCTTCGTCGAAGACCTTGAAGAGCATCACGGAAGCGCCATCGAACTCCAGGTGGATCACGAGGGCGCCCCTCGCCCTGCAAACCCAGGCGATCTCGCCCCAGCCCCGGGTCATGAAGACCTTACCTGGGGCGACGACCTCGACATCCGCATCGGTCGCTGGAGTCTGGCAATCGACATGCTTCAGCCAAAGCCTGAAAGGCCCCCTCGGTGAAATCTCAAAGGCAAAGGAAGGAGGAAGGCGAATCCAAGATAAAGGAGGCATGGCAGCGTGGAGCACGAACTCTCGGGAGGAGCCCTCGGCGTGGACTCCAGGAGGGACAACGCGCACCGCCGTGACTCGCCGGCGCCAACGGCGGCGTCGTCCATGGCGCACGACACCAGCCCCTACAGGGCCCCCATGGTGGGTGTACAGAGGCAGCGGGAACCCCGGCGGCAGTCACTCGCACCAAGGCCTCGACACCTCCTGCCACATGCCCTCATCTCGGCGGCAGAGGACCAACCGCTTCTTCGGCGGAAGCGGATCAGGACCCTCTCGGGGGGCCTTTCCTTTCTCTTCTACGGAGAACCGGCGGATGGGTGCCATCAGCGTGAGACGGAGTAATGGTGAAGATGAAGAAGAGGGGGAGTAGCAGAGGAAGATGAACTAGAATGGCTCGCGCCGTTCCATACTTATAGCCGGAGGAGGCCAACCGTCGGCTTCCACGATCGCAGGTAATCATGACCCGTTTTGCATGCAGGGACTTGTCAGTTCATGCAGTTGCCGAGGCGTCGTGGGGGAGCGAAGCCGCCCACGTCCAATCAACCGCCACACGGCGCCCAAGGCCACAGGCTGTTAGGGCCCGCGACGCTTCGCACTTGCCCTTTCACCTCTCTGCTCGGCGAAGTTCGGGCGCGCCTTGGGCCCGGGGGCTACTGTCGGCGTTCTGGGAATGGGGGTCCCCAGACTTGCCTGCCTGCGGCCTGCGGCGTGGCTCAAAGGGGGCCTAGCACGGCCCATCTTCATCAGCACAAGCTGAAGACCCTCACGAGGGGCCAAGCCTCGCGGGGCGGACGACAAGGAGCTTCCTCAGGCACGGCCTCGTCAGGCTGGCTCACGAGGGGGCGGAGAGTTCAAGGCGGGGTACCTCGCGAGGTGCCCATGACGCAAGCCATGACGACCAAGGGCACCAGCCATGTGCCAGCCCGTGCAGTGTCCTTCTTTCCTCTTTGGTGCAAGGGGAGCAAGCGCAGGCGATAGCATCAAGCAAAGGCATCCATTTCGGTGCAACAAGACCAATACCAGTCCAACGGCAGGATGGAGGTCACCGTGGAGCCCAAGTCGGCGTCACCACCAGAGCCTTTGACAGGCGAGGACCAACTTTAGTCAGGATAAGTGTACTAGATGTTCCCCTTCAAATTGGCCAATTGTTGGCGCCCTTCCCGCTCAATATTTGGGAAGAGGCCAGGGCCTTCGCCTATAAATAGGACTAGCCACCCATAGGGTAGGGGCATCTGAAGAGGAAGCTGAAGATAAGATAGGCATATAGAATCAACCCTTCCAAGAGGGCAACACTACCACAAGAACAGACCCACGCGAGGCTGTTCTTCCTTGTATTGTTCATCATCAGCCCAAGAGGCAATCCACCACGCCACACACTGGAGTAGGGTATTACACCACAATGGTGGCCTGAACCAGTATAAATCCTGTGTCCCTTGTGTTGTTCTTCTCATAGTTTAGATCCTAGCGATTCGGCAAGGAGCCGGTAGGTAGAAGGCGAAACCTCCGCGTGCACCCCAGTGTTCGAACCTCAAGGGTCTGCCGGAAACCTAAATCCGTCAGCGACAAGAGTGGAACAAAACACCAGGCATAAGGCCGAGTCTTCCACCCTTTACCAAGTATATAGATGCATTAATTAAATAAGAGATATTGTGATATCCCAACATAATCCTGCTACATAAGCCGCTGGCGGAGAAAGCTCGAAGAGCTCCCATCATGGAGCAATCTTCAACTTCACCTGCAACTAACAACACTATAAGAGGGGCTGAGCAGAAGCAGTAACATAGCGAAACAACGGTTTGCTAGGAAGGGTGAAAAGGTTAGAGGCTGACATGGCAATTTGGGGGGCTTGATAAACAAGTGGTAGGAAGCGCGACATAACGACAGCATCGAGACAACTAGCATAGCAATGATAGTAGTGAGATCCAAGGTGACGGTCATCTTGCCTGAAATCCCGCTAGGAAGTAGAACGAGTCCATGAAGAAGATGAAGCCACGAAGACGAACCAAGCGTAGATGAACGAATCCTCACGATCGCAACGAAACAGGAACTAACAAGAAGGAGCACAACCGGAAAGAAGCAAACAACAAGGTAAACACACAACACATAACAAGACATGATGCACAACCAAGTATGATGCATGACAAGGTTAAATGTTGTTAACATGGCAAGAGGTGAAGCATAATAAACTACCTATCTAGGCAAGTTTAAACGAGGCCGGAACAACAAACAACAATTCCGGAAAAACCTCATAAGCATATTTCGTATTTGGTACAGTTCTGCCCTATACACAATTTTAATGTTGTTAAACAGCAAAATAAAGTGCAGCAAGTAAATCTATGCATTTTTCCACCCTATTTACATATAAAGTTTATTAAATTCGGAGCTACGATTATTTAGATATGAATTAAACCATTTTAGCAAGTCATTTAAACAAATTTAAACAAACAACATTTTAAACATTTTAAACATGGATGAAAGTGGCATATTATTAATCTACACAAAATTCTAAGCATTTTACATATATAAAGTTTTTACATATGATGCACAGATCATGAGTTATTATATGCATGAAGTGCAAGGGGGTTTCTGCAAATCTGTTAATCCTGGGTTAATAGCCAAAGTCGCAGATCTGAAAAAAAAATGCTACGGGCCGAATCTGCTGTCCCAACAGTGCACATGGGGGGCACTGGATCTGATGCTCACCATGGGCTTGGCCCGGATCTGGAGTTGGGCCGGAAGGGGGCGCGCGGAGCTGGGCCTCGCGGGCGAAGGGAGCTGGGCCTGCGCGACTGTGACCCAGCCGATGCTCGCGGTCAACGGGAACTGGATCGAGCTTGACGCGGCAAAGAACGAACAAGACGGCGGCACTAGAAGAAGAGTATTCGCGGGCGCGTGCTGGGACTTGCAGCGGCGGGCGCGGCGGAGGAGGCCCGGACGGTGAGGTCGTCGGGGCCCTGGGCGGTGGAGGCGGCCGGAGGAAGCGGATCCGGGCGGCGAGGCGAGGACGAAGCTCCTGGGCATCGGGGCTCCATACCCGGCGCTGAACACAGAGAGGGAGAGAGAGAAATGTGAGCGGGAGAGAAGAGAGCGGAAGGGAGAGATGGAGGGCAGGGGCGCCACAACCTGGTGGTGCTCGCCGGAGCAGCGGCGACGAGGAGGAAGACCTCGGGTGGCGACTGAGGGAATGGACAGGGCCGAGCGGCTCCACGGGACGTCCGCGGCTGTGGGAGCGGATGAAGACTGTTGCGGTCGCCGGACTTCCAGGAGGCAGTGGAGGAAGAGCACACGCGAGCTGCGGCTGGATGGTGGGGAAGACGAGGAACATGATGGTGGTGGTTGGGTTCGCCGGCAGCAACGACGCCGTGGAGAGAGGAGCAAACGGGAGGAGCTCCCTCTCGGTCGGGGCAGCAGGGATTTCTTGCTGGTTGGATGGCTGCGCAGATCGGGGGAGGAGGCTGCGGGAGCTGGTTGGAGGAAGGTAGCTGGGCTGATTGGGGATGGATCCCGAGGGGGATTCGGTGGAGTGGCGGCGGCGGCGGTTGGGAGGATGGGACAAGAGGCTAGATTTTAGGGATTGGTCTAGGGTTGGACTAATATATAGAGAAATGGAATTAAGTTAGACCCTATGATTTAGATCGGACGGTCGAGAAAATAGGTTAGGAGAGTCAAAGAAGAAATTGAAGATGTTTTATAGATGTTAGGGGATGATCCGGATCCAACGGTAACGATAGCCCGGGTCGGGTTCGGGGAAGGTTTCGAACGCGTGCAAGGGGTTGGTGGACATTTAGACGAGAGGGGAAAACAAAGACAATGGGGTCTGACGAAAGGCCATGGGG
This sequence comes from Triticum dicoccoides, assembly GCF_002162155.2. Classification (NCBI taxonomy): domain Eukaryota; kingdom Viridiplantae; phylum Streptophyta; class Magnoliopsida; order Poales; family Poaceae; genus Triticum; species Triticum dicoccoides. Next base: position 631,502,279 of record NC_041381.1, read on the forward strand.
ACAAGGGGGGTTTTGTTGGTCTCGGAGAAAGAGAGAAGCGAGGGGTCCAATTGGTCTGAGAGAAGGACAAGCGGTCTGACAAGAGGGAAACGAAGACAAAGAGAGAAGCGGTAACTACGAACGGCTACGAGGTTTTATGAAAACATGCGGATGCAATGCGCATGATGCTATGATATGAAATGCAAGACATGAACAAAAAGCAAAACAAAAGACAAAAACCCAACCACGAAGGAAATATCATATCGCATCTCCGGAAAAGGCAAGACTTGGAGTTACGAATGTGGAAAATTGTATCCGGGGCGTTACAACACTCCACCACTACGAGAGGATCTCGTCCTGAGATCTAGGAACAAGACGAAGAGAAAGAGGAAGAGGTGAAGTAAGAATGCAAGAGAGAAGATGAACAATGTCGAGAGCACTCGGTAGAAAATAGAAACAAGGAACACCATGTGAACCTTGGAGGATGCAAAGCTATGAATGACGAGTACAATGGACAAGAAGGAATTGAAACCACTCTGGTTGAAACAAGATAAATAAAGAATAAGGACGATCAAATTCGGACATCACTCCGGTTGAAAAGGGATGCAAGACTTGATAAGGTGAAAGAACCTGAGTGAGAACACAACACTCCGGTTAAATGGATAAGCTTGAAAAGAACACGATCCTCACAATTCGAGATGATGAGTGAAGGGAGCAACATCACAATGCCTCCGGAAAAAGAATAGAAGATGGACCAATGGAATAACAGAATGGAGAAGAAAATGACAACTTCTGCCACAAACGAGCTAAGAAAGCCTCCTTGCAAGAAGGTTAGAACGGGGTTGTTGGAAAACTAGCAACGAGAAGAATAAGCTTGAAGTGGGCTTATGGGAACATCTCAACACTTGAGGTGAAATTCTGCCACTAACAAAAAACAATTGCTTGTTTGAGATCAAAGAAGAGATGAAAACTTCTTCCACCAAGATGATAGAGAGATAACTTGGACCATTGATAATCACCACAATAGCAACATTCCTTAGGGAAGGCTTTAGGTGAAATATGACACAAGATAACTCCAACGAAGAGATTAATGGATTTAAAATACCTCATTCTTGACAACTATATGAATCATGAAACATGAAGGAAATTGTCAAGAGTGACATAACACCACCTCGAAAGCTAAGGTAGAAAGAATTGCACTTCGAAATGCAAGAAGAAGAATACTTGGATGCCTCAAAACAAAACATTTGTTGAGCACCATGTTTAATTTTGAGTATAGCTTGGCGGGTCATAACTTCGAGAGAAAACCTTGAAGAACAATTGAAGAATGAAAAGAATCCTTGATGAACCACCATGTAGAGCCTCCATGAAGAACTCCGGTAATAAAAGGATGATAGAAATAAAGAGAGGTTGAAAATACAATGTGAAGCCTTGTAATGATTTAGATGGAGCTTCGGGACGAGTTAATTGAGAGCATGGAACTCCGAAAACAAAAGATGAAGCATCTCGAACCGAGAATGTGATATGATGAACAACTCTGGAAAGAAGAAACTAGATCACTTGGATGAAACAATAATAAGAATTACGTTATGCCTATCCTTCACCAAGTTAAATTGATGACAAGCAACAGATTTGGCATACTACTTATTCTCGTAGAAAGGATTAAGAGAGATATAGCGTAAACTTGAGAAAGTCTTCATGAACCACCGGTAGATTGGAAAGAACGAATGAATTGAATGATAATCAAGGAAAAAGAATCTTGAACGAACCACCGTAAGAATCCGAAAATGGCTGATGAAAGATAATGAATCACCAGGAAGAATTAGAAGAACGAATATGCTAGAGGGAATTTAGATGCACAAGAACGAAGAGATAACGAGCTGATTAAAGAACACTTGAACGAAGCACCGGGATAACTAGAGAACGATAGCTGGAATGATGGCCTCCGGTGAAAAGAAATGGAAAAACAACTCCTGACATACTCTGGATGGGTAAGAGAACAATATCTGACCAAAGGAATAATTCGCGAGGATAACATGAAGCTAGAACCACGAAGCTTCGAGAGAATGGACAAGATTTAGAGGAAAGACTCTTCTTCGGTCTTCAAATGTTGAGAATGATGATGAGAACCACCATGAATTATTGAGGCACTCCGGAACAATGAAGAATAGAAAGGTTGAATCAACGATGAAAGAATTTGGAAGATCTTGGACAAAGGCATATGACTGATGAAATTCATTCTTACGTCAAACTTGAAAAGAATTTGAGAATAACCCCGGGGGAATTAGAAGAGTCAGGTAAGATCCTGGAAAAAGACCTGTGGGTTAGGGCCCACTAAAAAAACATCGTTGAAGGATTGCTTGAAATAGAGATTGCACCAGTAGAATTAAATAGCTTGAATGAGAGAAAAACCTTGAAGTAACTCGAACGGATTAAGAATGGCAACGCAAGTCTTGTGAGATATCTTCAGCACTCCAGAACAAATGAATAGGAAGAAGTGAATGATTAAGAGGTGCATCGGCATGATAAAGCATTAAAAACGAGGAAAGGATATGATCGACAAGGCTTGAATTGAAACCACCAGAGAAGAAAAGAGAACGAAGAATAATAAACTTGAAGCTCCGTTAGTATCTTCCTGAGAATCACCGGTTAAGAGCATTGACGGAAAATAATGGAGAGACTTCCCATCAATAAAAGGATACATGATTAAGAAATCTGAGTTCTTGAAGAAAAAGGGTGGGAGGGCGGGAAAACAAAGGCAACTTGGGGACGGATGAAATAAACACCGTTGAGAAAACTTAGAATTGATCTTGCGGATGGGAAAAATGATGGGATCCACTTGAAGAAAAGCACACCGGTTGGAAAAGAATTGACATGACGACCTCGATGATCAAGAAAGATTAGTATTCACATAGGGATATGAGAACACCGTTTAGGAATGGTATGGAATCAACACTTGACATTGAAGCAACTCGAATACCACAAATAAAACAAAACAAAGGATTTGGCTTGCAGATTAAGCCGGAACAAACATATTATACAGATTTCGTCCGAAGTTTTCGTGGTGGGGCCCACACGGGCTCGATCGTACAGCACCATCATGTACAAGGCAGTGCACATGACATACGAAGCGTCCCCGAATCGGCATAGCCAAGGATTCTTTAAGACACAATGAGACCATTGTAAAAACGACCATGGATAGGTGGACCACTAGACGTCGAACTCCAATCTCATATCATGCATCCGTCGAAAAGATATTCTAGGAGCTACTTGAATTCCCACCTATAAAACTCCCAAAACTTTCTGGTTATGCAATTTGGTGTTGGGGATACAGGGGAAACAATAAATATCTCACCCAAACTAACAATACCTACATCCAAGCTATATCCATCCGTCAACACATAACCAAGAAAACTCCGGAAATCGTGTACCTCAACCTTCATAAAGCATCCGTTATACGAGCTATGGCAATACTCCCGAACTCCCCAGTACTGGGTGGCGTCGAGGTTATCTCACCAACAACTGCATAAAAGAGATTTTCGATGTCGGCAAAACTCAGGTATTCCAGAACTGCAACGATAAAATTATGACGCCAACACCTCGGAGCTCAACTCCCCGGGACACTGCCACAACCCCTAAATGTCAGGAGGCACCAAGAACAATGTTCTCGTCATAAGAATATCAGAATGATCCCAAGATACCCGCGTGATCCTAAAAAAATTTAGTGAAATTTGAGGAGAGGAAAGACAAAACATCTACGTCAGGAGGCCTCACCAGAGCGACGAAGGGACTGAGGAGTAAAAAGAATCCTACTCTCCGATATATATAATCCTAAGACTCAAAACATTTTTGTTCTAGACTCAACAACGCCAACGATTCGATCAAGCAGGGGGCTCCTAAGTCGGGGATGGCTCTGATTACCAACTTGTCACGTCCAATATGCGATACTATCCCAAAGAGACTGAAGGTCCCACCAAGGATAGAACCGCATATTGAAATGCTTTTGCAAGGTGGATATCATGACATCAACATTACATAATAGATGGGGATACATACAAGAGGCATGGAATGCCACACGAATACAACAATACATCATACACAATAGCATCATCCGACTACGGATGAAACACAAACAGAAACTCAAGCGACATCCACCCTGCTAGCCCAGGCTGCCGACCTGGAACCTATCCCTTGATCGAAGCAGAAGTAGAAGAAGAACTCAACGCAAACAAGCATCGCTCTCGCGTCATGATCATCACATAACCTGTACCTGCAACTGTTGTTGTAGTAATCTGTGAGCCACGAGGACTCAGCAATCCCATTACCATGGGTATCAAGACTAGCAAAGCTTAATGGGAAAGGAAGGGGTAAAATGGTGAGGTTGCAGCAGCGACTAAGCATATATGGTGGCTAACATACGCAAATGAGAGCGAGAAGAGAAGCAAACGGAACGGTCGTGAAGCTAGCAATGATCAAGAGGTGATCCTGAACTCCTACTTACGTCAAACATAAACCAAAACCGTGTTCACTTTCCAGACTCCGCCGAAAAGAGACCATCACGGCTACACACGCGGTTGATGCGTTTTAATTCGGATCTGGTGTCAAGTTATCTACAATCGGACATTAACAAATTCCCATCTGCCACATAACCGCGGGCACAACTTTCGAAAGTTTATACCCTGCAGGGGTGTCCCAACTTAGCCCATGATAAGCTCTCGCAATCAACGAAGGATATACCTTCTCCCAGGAAGACCCGATCAGACTCGGAATCCCGATTTACAAGACATTTCGACAAAGGTAAAACAAGACCAGGAAAGCCGCCCGATGTGCCGACAAATCCCGATAGGAGTCGCACGTATCTCGTTCTCAGGGCACACCGGATGAGCAAGACATCGGGTTGGCATAGACCCTGGTTGCCCAGGGGGCGTCGG
>NC_041381.1:631507453-631554183 GCF_002162155.2 Triticum dicoccoides
ATGACCCTCGGGCTCCGGAAACCCAAGGGAAAAAGGGCTAGGTGAGGCAAATGGTAAAACCAAGGTTGGACCTTGCTGGAGGAGTTTTATTCAAAGCGAACTGTCAAGGGGGTCCCATAAATCACCCAACCGCATAAGGAACGCAAAATAAAGGAACATAACACCGGTATGACAGAAACTAGGGCGACAAGAGTGGAACAAAACACCAGGCATAAGGCCGAGTCTTCCACCCTTTACCAAGTATATAGATGCATTAATTAAATAAGAGATATTGTGATATCCCAACATAATCCTGTCCATCATGGAGCAATCTTCAACTTCACCTGCAACTAACAATGCTATAAGAGGGGCTGAGCAGAAGCAGTAACATAGCCAAACAACGGTTTGCTAGGAAGGGTGAAAAGGTTAGAGGCTGACATGGCAATTTGGGGGGCTTGATAAACAAGTGGTAGGAAGCGCGACATAACGACAGCATCGAGACAACTAGCATAGCAATGATAGTAGTGAGATCCAAGGTGACGGTCATCTTGCCTGAAATCCTGCTAGGAAGAAGAACGAGTCCATGAAGAAGATGAAGCCACGAAGACGAACCAAGCATAGATGAACGAATCCTCACGATCGCAATGAAACAGGAACTAACAAGAAGGAGCATAACCGGAAAGAAGCAAACAAAAAGGTAAACACACAACACATAACAAGACATGATGCACAACCAAGTATGATGCATGACAAGGTTAAATGTTGTTAACATGGCAAGAGGTGAAGCATAATAAACTACCTATCTAGGCAAGTTTAAACGAGGCCGGAACAACAAACAACAATTCCGGAAAAACCTCATAAGCATATTTCGAATTTGGTACTGTTCTGCCCTATACACAATTTTAATGTTGTTAAACAGCAAAATAAAGTGCAGCAAGTAAATCTATGCATTTTTCCACCCTATTTACATATAAAGTTTATTAAATTCGGAGCTATGATTATTTAGATATGAATTAAACCATTTTAGCAAGTCATTTAAACAAATTTAAACAAACAACATTTTAAACATATTAAACATGGATGAAAGTGGCATATTATTAATCTACACAAAATTCTAAGCATTTTACATATATAAAGTTTTTACATATGATGCACAGATCATGAGTTATTATATGCATGAAGTGCAAGGGGGTTTCTGCAAATATGTTAATCCTGGGTTAATAGCCAAATTCGCAGATCTGGAAAAAAACGCTACAGGCCGAATCTGCTGTCCCAACAGTGCACAGGGGGGGCGCTGGATCTGATGCTTACCATGGGCTTGGCCTGGATCTGGAGTTGGGCCGGAAGGGGGCGCGCGGAGCTGGGCCTCGCGGGCGAAGGGAGCTGGGCCTGCGCGCCTGTGACCCAGTCGACGCTCGCGGTCAACGGGGATGGGATCGAGCTTGACGCGGCAAAGAACAAACAAGACGGCGACACTAGAAGCAGAGTCTTCGCGGGCGCGTGCTGGGACTTGCAGCGGCGGGCGCGGCGGAGGAGGCCCGGACGGTGAAGTCGTCGGGGCCCTGGGCGGTGGAGGTGGCCGGAGGAAGCGGATCCGGGCGGCGAGGCGAGGACGAAGCTCCTGGGCATCGGGGCTCCATACTCGGCGCTGAACATAGAGAGGGAGAGAGAGAAACGTGAGCGGGAGAGAAGAGAGCGGAAGGGAGAGATGGAGGGCAGGGGCGCCACAACCTGGTGGTGCTCGCCGGAGCAACGGCGACGAGGAGGAAGACCTCGGGTGGCGACGGAGGGAATGGACAGGGCCGAGCGGCTCCACGGGACGTCCGCGGCTGCGGGAGCGGATGAAGACTGTTGCGGTCGCCGGACATCCAGGAGGCAGTGGAGGAAGAGCACACGCGAGCTGCGGCTGGATGGTGGGGAAGACGAGGAACGTGATTGTGGTGGTTGGGTTCGCCGGCGGCAACGACGCCATGGAGAGAGGAGCAAACGGGAGGAGCTCCCTCTCGATCGGGGCAGCAGGGATTTCTTGCTGGTTGGATGGCTGCGCAGATCGGGGGAGGAGGCTGCGGGAGCTGGTTGGAGGAAGGTAGATGGGCTGATTGGGGATGGATCCCGAGGGGGATTCGGTGGAGTGGCGGCGGCGGTGGTTGGGAGGATGGGACAAGAGGCTAGATTTTAGGGATTGGTCTAGGGTTGGACTAATATATAGAGAAATGGAATTAAGTTAGACCCTATGATTTAGATCGGACGGTCGAGAAAATAGGTTAGGAGAGTCAAAGAAGAAATTGAAGATGTTTTATAGATGTTAGGGGATGATCCGGATCCAATGGTAACGACAGCCTGGGTCGGCTTCGGGGAAGGTTTCGAATGCGAGCAAGGGGTTTGTGGCTGTGCAGAGAGGGTGTGCATTTAGACGAGAGGGGAAAACAAAGACAATGGGGTCTGACGAGAGGCCACGGGGACAAGGGGGGGGGGGGGTTGTTGGTCTCGGAGAAAGAGAGAAGAGAGGGGTCCAATTGGTCTGAGAGAAGGACAAGCGGTCTGACAAGAGGGAAACGAAGACAAAGAGAGAAGCGGTAACTACGAACGGCTACGAGGTTTTATGAAAACATGCGGATGCAATGCGCATGATGCTATGATATGAAATGCAAGAAATGAACAAAAAGCAAAACAAAAGACAAAAACCCAACCACGAAGGAAATATCATATCGCATCTCCGGAAATGGCAAGAGTTGGAGTTACGAATGTGGAAAATTGTATCCGGGGCGTTACAGAGCTCCTCCTAACTCCAGCGACGAGCGACGACAGCTACGAGCCTCCGAGCTCGCGCCGTGCCCGAAGCAGGGCCGGCGCGCCCGGCGGTCGACACAGCTGATCTGGATGAGGTTGGTGCTGGCCTAACACGGCCCACTGTTGATGATGGCGTCTGTCGCCATGGTTCCTGTAGTTAGGACTCCTTAGGATTTACGTCTTTTGTCCCTGCGAGGAACCAAGAACACACCCCGTGGGGGCTTGTAAAGTGCCTATAGTTTCTTTCGTTAATATGATCCTTATCGTGAGGCAGTGTGAGGTGCTCGTCCCGCCTTAGCTCAGTTCTTCCTTTCGAACCTCGCGAGGACTTGATGCTCTGCGCCGACAGGTCCCGGTCCCCAGGCAAGCTTTAGCCGTCGTTGGTATGCCAGGTCGTGATGCCGTGGTCAAGGCCAGGAGGTGAGCGGCCTGAGGTCCAGTAAGAGCCCCTGAGTCGCGATGCTCAGGAGGTCCCCCTTAGCGCTCAATCAGCCATTGTTCGGTGAGAAAGGAGCGCAACGTTGCCAACACGGGGCTGCATTAGGTGCAAGGTTGGTGCTGTGATATTTAGTAGCTCCAGAGGATGACTTATCTCGAGAGTCTGAAGCCACTCCTTGGCGCGGCGCCAGGCCCGCGCGTCGGCAGCTGAGGAGTTGCCTAACGAGGTCCTCGCGAGCCTCTTCCCTCTTGCCTTTACTCCCCTTCGTGCTCTACGTCCTCGGGTCCCGGCCCTCGAGCGAGCTCAGCCGCCGCTGGTATGCCAGGTCGCGATGCCGTGGACAAGGCCAGGAGGTGAGGGTTGGAGAGCCAGTAAGAGCCCGTGAGTCGCGATGCTCAGGCGCCCCCCTTTAACGTGCAAGCGGTTCGCGCAGACGAGAGGGAAGGAGACGCTGCGAAGGCCTCCCTCGATGTTGCTCCCTAAAAAGATCCTGCGGGCTCATCACAAGGAAAACGAGAGTTGCTGTTACAATTGCCAGCCAGCTACTGGTTGCTCTAGAGGGGTGACGAGGGCATTGAGGGCCTGGTGAGGTGGCGCAGTGCGGGGTTGCCGCGGCCAGAGCTCAGCCGCTCAGGTTTGTCGATGTTGCAGGGACGGACCCATGCGCAAGCGTCATGCCGTTAGGGAGCAGCTCCATAAGTTGGTGTCAATCGAGCGGGCGATTACGTCGGGCACGTTAAGTATGAAGGAGCAAATCCATTTAGATAGATGTAGGAAGAGGGCAAACACCGTTGGGTCAGGCCCGAGTGGCTTGGGGATAATGCAGCCCGAGGGGCACCCCAAATAAAGCAAGCTAAAAACATGAACAAAAGGGATACATGCCACAGGGACGGATCCACGCGACCTGGGAATGATGCAGCCCTAAGGGCGCTCCCAGCTGAAAAATGAAACTCGAAAGATGTCACCTGATGGTGTTGAAGACGAAGGGATGCTGAAGTAGCAACGTCGTATGCTGCGGGAGCCATTCTTCACGAGCCCCCAGGCCCAGGAGCCTCGGGAGGCTCCTGAGGCGCTGGTGGCTCCTCGCGGACCATTTCCATCTCTGCCAGGACTGTGGAACCCCTGGCCGCCTGGGCCTCCAGGATGCTCCTCATGAGGCGCTGGCGCACAACAGCCGTGTTCGGCAAGCCGTAAGGCATGCGGACATAGCTGTGGGGTGGACCTTCACAGCGTCCCACACGTGAAGGCCAGAGGCGCTCCTGAGAGGCGGCTCGGTTGAGCCCTGGTATGTCGATGCACACGCGCAGCCCACCATTCTCACCGAGATGGGGAGCTACGGCGGGTAAGCGGCGGCTGCCACTTATGACTCTTGAGTCCAGCAGCTTCTGAATAATCTCGCTGACGACCTCCCGAGGGTTTGGCCCTCCTTGCCTCGCTCTTGCCTGAGGGAAACGTGCTTTGAAACACGTCTCCAAGTGGTGCCCGAGCGCCTCCCTCATGATCTTAGCAAAGTCGATGGCCCTCCAGGAGAGAGCCCCTGAGCCTTGCTCGAGGAGGGCAACGGGCGCGCCTTCCTATGCGATAGAAGGAGGCGCCCTTGGAACGGGCGCAGACTCTAAGGGGCTTGCCTCCCGAGGGCTCTGACCAGGCGACGCCTTCTTCTTCTTAGGGACTGCCGCGGGAAGCCTTCCGCCCCTGTGATCTGGGTCTTCAATTGATGCGGCTTGAAATGCACGCTCCAAAGAACACACTGCATCTCTCTCTTCACAAGGCACTGTGATGACTCCACCACTTCCTGGCATCTTTAGGACATTGTAACCATGATGAGTCACGGCCATGAACTTGGCCAGAGCTAGGTACCTGAGGATGGCATTGTACGGCGGGCGGATGTGCGCGACGTCGAAGTCAATGAGCTCAGTGCGGTAGTTGTCGCGCTTCCCGAAGGTGACAGGAAGGCGGACCTGCCCTATTGCGACCGTGGAACCATCAGTAACTCCTGAGAAAGGCTTGGTTGGCTGAAGCTGGTTGTATGGCACTTGGAGATTGTTGAATGTCTCGACGGACAGGACATTGAGCCCTGCCCCGCCATCGATGAGGGTCCTGGTGACTTGCACATTGCTGATGATCGGGGAGCAAAGCATCGGGAGGACTCCGGCTGTGGCTGTGCACTTGAGCTGATCCGCTGAGCTGAAAGTGATGGCGCATGCTGACCACCTGAGGGGGCGCGTGGCTTCGAGCTTGGGGAGGACTGCATTCACTTCGCGAGCAAACTGCTTGAAGATGCGCTGAGAGGCTGGGGCTTGAGCTCCGCCCAAGATGCAAGCGATTGTGCGTGGCTCCTGGAAGCCCCCAGCCCCCTCGTCCTGATGATGGTCTTCGTTCCTCCTTGGCTGTGGTGGCAGAGGAGGGAGGCCCACGTTGCCTTGCGGACGATCCTCACGAGGCTAATCCCTCTAGCCTCCCTCGCGAGGCTGATCCTGCCAGCGGTCCTCGCGAGGTCGGTCGCGCCACCCTTGGCGAGGGCCACGGTCTTCCCGTCGTCCTCCACCTCTTCCTCCTCCTCGGCCATAGCCCCGGTTGTTGCGCTCGGGGCATCGGCCGACACGCATGTCCTGCACGGCCTTGAGATCTTGGCATTCGTTGGTGTTGTGGGTGTGGAGGTCGTGGTACACGCAGTACCGGCTGCCTTTGGATGACTCATGCTGATCCCTTCCCCGCTTGGTGTCTGGTTCTGCTGCAAGCACGACCGCCCCCTTGCGCTTCACGTGCTTGACCTTGGGCTTCTTCTCTTCTGGGTCGGCAGCCGGCAGCTCGAGGAGGGAAAGGCGTCCTTCCTCAGCCCCAGCGCACTTGGTTGCCAAGTTAAACAACTCAAGGGAGGTGCACATGTCTTCATGGATCGCAAGCTCTTCTTTCATCTTGACGTCACGCACACCGTCGGAGAAGGCTGAGATGATGGCCTCCTCAGACACCCTGGGGATCTTAAGGCGAGCGTTGTTGAAACGCTGGATGAACTTCTGCAGGGTCTCTCCTGACTGCTGCTTGATGCGGCGCAAGTCGCTCATGGCCGGGAGCCGGTCGCGTCTGCCTTGGAAATTGGCAATGAATCGGGTGCGCAACTCGTCCCAAGAGGAAATCGTGCCAGGAGCCAGGTTCAGGAGCCAGGTGCGGGCATCGTCTTTGAGCGCCATGAGGAACCAGTTCGCCATGACCTTCTCGTCCCCGTTGGCGGCTTCGATGCCCAGCTCATAGAGCTGGAGGAACTCCGCTGGATCGGCCGTGCCGTCATAGCATGGGGGCAAATCTGGCTTGAACTTGCCCGGCCAGGCCACGCCGCGCAGCTCGGCGGTGAAGGCGCGACAGCCTGTAGTGGCCACGGGAGGCCTCGGGTGATGGAGGACTTGATCTTGGAAGTCTTCGTGCGCTGCCGCCAGGAGCAGCGCGGGATCTTGGCGCGCTGGAGCAGGAGCGCGGTCGTGACGAGCCGGCACGGGGAGCGCCCGGGCAGCTTCTTGGGGACGAGGGATCTCTTGGCAGCTCTTCTCTTGCTGTGCCGGTGCCGGACGGAGCGGGTTCCTTCCAGGGGCCGCGCGCCTTGGGGCCAAGGCACCTTCTTGAGGGAGAGGTGGCTGAGGTGCTCCCGGAGCTTCCTCGCCCGCGCAAGGCGGGGCGCGGTGCAGTGAGACGGATGGAGCAGGGGAGCCCCCAGCGGCGCTGACGAGCTCGGTGATGTGGGCGAGCCACTCGTCGTAGAGGTTGTCGACGGGACGGTAGTGCAGGAGTTCCCGCGCCAGGAGCAGCGCAGCATGCGCATCCGCAGGAGCGCGACGGGCGTGGGACGAGGAACCGGCTGGAGTCAGCGACGGGGTGGCGGTGCGGCCTTCCTGCCGCACCGAAGGATGCAGAGACGACGCCTGCTGCTCGTTCCCCGCCGGGCTGGTGGCGGCGTTGACGGCAGGCGACGGGGAACGACGGTGGCACCTGCCGACGGGGGCCGTCTGGGCGATGCGAGTGGCGAGGGCGGCCTTGCGCTCGGCGCAGGCTCGACGAGCGTCCGACATGGATGCGAGGGGCGGTGAAAAACAGGGCGGTGGAAGACGGATTCCGGTGCACCCCTACCTGGCGCGCCAAATGTCGGATTTCGGGTTCCGGCAGACCCTCTAGGTTCAAACTCTGGGGTGCACGCGGAGATCGCACCTCCTACCTACCTATGTATCGTCGCCTCGCAAGGATCTAAGCTACACGAAGAACAACACAAGGGACACAAGGTTTATACTAGTTCGGGCCACCATTGTGGTGTAATACCCTACTCTAGTTTGTGGTGTGGTGGATTGCCTCAGGGGCTGATGAAGAACAATACAAGGAAGAACTGCCTCGCGAGGGGAGTTCTTGCGTTGGTGGTTCTGGCTAGGGTTCAACTACTTGATGTGTCGATGCCTCCATACTATGGTGGCTAGCCCTATTTATAGAGCGAGGCCCTTGTCCTCTTCCCAAATATTGAGCGGGATGGGCGCCAATAATTGGCCATTTTGAAGGGGAACATCTAGTACACTTATCCTGACTAAAGTCGGTCCTCGCCTGCCAAGGACTCTAGCAGTGACGCCGACTTGGGCTCCACGATGACCTCCATCCTGCCGTTCTGCTGGTCTTGGTCTTGTTGCACCAAAATGGTTGCCTTTGCTTGATACTCTTGCCTGCGCTTGCTCCCTTTGCACCAAAGAGGAAACAAGGAATCTGCGTAGGCCGGCGCCCGCCTGGCTATGGTCGTCATGGCTTGCATCATGGGGCACCTCGTGATGTTCCCCGCCTTGATCTCTCCGCCTCCTCGCGAGCCAGCCTGATGAGGCCGTGCCTGAGGAAGCTTCCTGTCGTCTGCCCCGCGAGGCTTGGCCCCTTGCGAGGGTCTTGAGCTTGTGTTGATGAAGATGGGCCGTACTGGGCCACCACTTGAGCCATGCCGCAGGCCGCAGGCAGGCAAGTCTGGGTACCCCCGTTCTCAGAACACCGACAAATTCAGATGGGATTTATTGGAAAGAATTAAACGCAACTCTGAAGATTGAGATCTCGACGAAGGTAAGGAGTCAGGTATGACACCTAAGTTTGATTGTGTTAAATCTTTCATGGATACCGATGTTTTTTGTGAATTTAGCACTAAATATGGACTTGACTCTGAGATAGTAGCTTCTTTCTGTTAATCAGTTGCTACTCATGTTGACCTCCCTAAGGAGAAGTGGTTTAAATATAATCCTCCCACTGAAGTTAAAGTAGTTGCACCTATTAAAGTTGAAGAAAAAATTATCACTTATAATGATCCTATTGTTCCTGCTATTTATATTGAGAAACCAGCTTTTCCTATTAGGATAAAGGATCATGCTAAAGCTTCAACTGTGGTTCGTAAGAGTAATACTAAAACACCTACACCACCTGAGCAAATTAAAGTTGAACCTAGTATTGCTATGGTTAAAGATCTCTTGGCTGATAATATTGATGGGCATGTTATTTACTTCTGTGATGAAGCTGCTAGAATTGCTAGACCTGATACTAAGAATAAACATATGCCTTTTGTAGGCATGCCTGTTATTTCTGTTAAAATAGGAGATAATTGTTATCATGGCTTATGTGATATGGGTGCTAGTGCTAGTGCAATACCTCATTCCTTATACAAAGAAATTATGCATGATATTGCACCTACTGAGATAGAAGAAATTGATGTTACAATTAAGGTTGCCAATAGAGATACTATTTCACTAGTTGGGATTGTTAGAGATGTTGAAGTTTTGTGTGGGAAAGTTAAATATCCTGCTGATTTTCTTGTTATTGGTTCCCACAAGATGACTTTTGTCCCATTATATTTGGTAGACCCTTCTTGAATACTGTTAATGCTAAGATTGATTGCAAAAAAGATATTGTTACTATTGGTTTGGGTGATATGTCTCATGAGTTTAATTTTGCTAAATTTTGTAGACAACCCCATGATAGAGAATTGCCTAGTAAGGATGAAATTGTTGGTCTTGCTTTTATTGTCGTGCCTCCTAATGATCCTTTAGAACAATATTGCTAGACCATGAAAATGATATGTTTATGAATGAAAGAAGGGAGATAGATGAAGTATTCTTTAAACAGGGACCTATTTTGAAACACAACTTGCCTATTGAAATCCTCGGGGATCCTCCTCCACCCAAGGGTGATCCCATGTTCGAGCTTAAACCGTTACCTGATACTCTTAAATATGCTTATCTTGATGAAAATAAGATATATCCTGTTGTTATTAGTGCTAACCTTTCAGAGCAGGAAGAGGAGAAATTATTGAAAAATCTGAAGAAGCACCATGCTACTATTGGATATACTCTTGACGATCTTAAGGGCATTAGTCCCACTCTATGCCAACACAAAATAAAATTGGAGAAAAAGATGCCAAACCAGTTACTGGTCACCAATGACGATTAAATCCTAAGATGAAAGAAGTGGTAAGAAAAGAAATACTAAAGCTCCTGGAGGCAGGTATAATTTATCCCGTTGCTGATAGTCAGTGGGTAAGTCCTGTCCATTGTGTCCCTAAGAAGGGAGGTATTACTGTCGTTCCTAATGATAACAATGAATTGATCCCACAAAGAATTGTTACAGGCTATAAGATGGTAATTGATTTCCACAAATTAAATAAAGCTACTAAAAGGATCATTAACCTTTGCCTTTTATTGATCAAATGCTAGAAAATTATCCAAACATACACATTTTTTCTTTCTAGATGGTTACTCTGGTTTCTCTCAAATACCTGTGTCAACAGAGGATCAAGAAAATACCACTTTTACTTGCCCTTTCGGTACCTTTGCTTATAGACGTATGCCTTTTGGTTTATGTAATGCACCTACTACCTTTCAAAGATGCATGATGGCTATATTCTCTGACTTTTGTGAAAAGATTGTTGAGGTTTTCATGGATGATTTCTCCGTTTATGGATCTTCTTTTGATGATTGCTTGAGCAAACTTGATCGAGTTTTGCAGAGATGCAAAGATACTTGTCTTGTCTTGAATTGGGAAAAGTGCCACTTTATGGTTAATGAAGGTATTGTCTCGGGGCATAAAATTTCTGAAAGAGGTATTGAAGTTGATAAAGCTAAAGTTGATGCTATTGAAAAGATGCTGTGTCCCAAGGACATTAAAGGTATAAGAAGTTTCCTTGGTCATGCCGGGTTTTATAGGAGGTTCATTAAGGACTTCTCTAAAATTTCTAGGCCTCTGACTAACCTCTTACAAAAAGATATTCCCTTTGTCTTCGATGATGATTGTGTAAAAGCATTTGAAATACTTAATAAAGCTTTGATTTCTGCACCTATTGTTCAACCACCTGATTGGAATTTACCCTTTGAAATTATGTGTGAAGCTAGTGGTTATGCTGTAGGTGCTGTTCTAGGACAAAGGGTTGATAAGAAATTAAATGTTATTCAATATGCCAGTAAAACTCTAGACAGTGCCCAGAGAAATTATGCTACTACTGAAAAAGAATTTTTAGTAGTAGTATTTGCTTGTGATAAGTTCAGACCTTATATTGTTGATTCTAAAGTAACTATTCACACTGATCATGCTGCTATTAAATATCTTATGTAAAAGAAAGATACTAAACCTAGACTTATTAGATGGGTTCTCTTGCTACAAGAATTTGATTTGCATATTATTGATAGAAAGAGTGCTGAGAACCCCGTTGCAGACAACTTGTCTAGGTTAGAGAATGTTCTTGATGACCCACTACCTATTGATGATAGCTTCCCTAATGAACAATTAGCTGTCATAAATGCTTCACGTACTGCTCCATGGTATGCTGATTATGCTAATTACATTGTTGCTAAATTTATACCACCTAGTTTCACATACCAGCAAAAGAAAAAGTTTTTCTATGATTTAAGACATTACTTCTGGGATGACCCACACCTTTATAAAGAAGGAGTAGATGGTGTTATTAGACATTGTGTACCTGAGCATGAACAAGAACAGATCCTATGCAAGTGTCACTCCGAGTCTTATGGAGGACACCACACTAGAGATAGAACTGCACATAAGGTATTGCAATCTGGTTTTTATTGGCCTACTCTCTTCAAGGATGCCCGTAAGTTTGTCTTGTCTTGCGATGAATGTCAAAGAATTGGTAATATTAGTAGATGTCAAGAAATGCATATGAATTATTCTCTTGTTATTGAACCATTTGATGTTTGGGGCTCTGATTATATGGGACCATTTCCTTCCTCTAATGGGCATACTCATATTTTAGTTGCTATTACATTACTAAGTGGGTAGAAGCTATTCCAACTAGTAGTGCTGATCATAACACTTCTATCAAGATGCTTAAAGAAGTTATTTTTCTGAGGTTTGGAGTCCCTAGATACCTAATGATTGATGGTGGTTCACATTTTATTCATGGTGCTTTTCGTAAAATGCTTGCTAAGTATGATGTTAATCATAGAATTGCATCTTCATATCACCCACAGTCTAGTGGCCAAGTAGAATTGAGTAACAGAGAGCTTAAATTAATTTTGCAAAAGACTGTTAATAGATCTAGAAAGAATTGGTCCAAGAAACTTGATGATGCATTATGGGCTTATAGAACTGCATATAAAAATCATATGGGTATGTCTCCATATAAAATGGTTTATGGAAAAGCATGTCACTTATCTCTTGAACTAGAACATAAGGCATATTGGGCCATTAAAGAGCTCAATTATGATTTCAAACTTGCCGGTGAGAAGAGGTTATTTGACATTAGCTCACTTGATGAATGGAGAACTCAAGCCCGTGAGAATGCTAAACTGTTTAAAGAGAAAGTTAAAAGATGGGATGACAAAAGGATACAAAAGCGTGAATTTAATGTAGGTGATTATGTGTTGCTATACAACTATCGTTTAAGATTTTTCACAGGGAAACTTCTCTCTAATGGGAAGGCCCTTACATTATTGAGGAGGTCTATCGTTCTGGTGCCATAAAAATAACAACTTCGAAGGCACAAGTCCGAAGGTGGTGAACGGTCAACGGATCAAACATTATATCTCAGGTAATCCTATAAATGTTGAAACTAATGTTATTGAAACCGTAACCCCGGAGGAATATATAAGGGACACTTTCCAGAATGTTTCAGACTCCGAAAAGGAATATGTATGTGGTACTGTCGGGGATATACCCCACGGTATAAACCGCCGGATGTATGACCCGGCTAGAGTTTGGCGATTCACCGGCGACCCACTTGGACCTGGCGGTTTAAGATTCATTGGTAATCCGGTAGGCGGGTCAGAGGAGCGACAAGACCCGGTGGCCCAACGGGCGGTTTATGGAAGGCCGAATCACGCTATGGTGGGCCGGTTTATGAGGAAAGCACAAGGAATATTTTTCTACAAAGGAAGCAAGACTAGGACTCCACTTGTAATAGAGTAATCCTAATCCTACTAGGACTAGTCATGTAACCCGCCCCTTCAACATATATAAGGAGGGGCAGGGCTCTCCAAAGAGGACATGCAAGCAAGAAACAATCTTAGGGATAGACACAACAAGAGGAGAGCCGGTTTACGTCGACTCCCTTGTGATGATAATGAGATCTAGCCCCAAAAGCATGTAGGGTTGTTACCGGATGATGTTTCCTGGGGCCCGAAGCTATCTAAACCTTTGTCTTGTGTTGCGTCTCTCGATTCCGCTCAACCTCTCTCAAGCTACCACATAGATGCGTTGGCCTCACGACTAAGTCCTCACACTAAGGACATCTGACGTGTTTATTCCATGACAGTTGGCGCCCACCGTGGGGCTTGTGCACGATGGTGTTGAGTTCTTGGAGGGATCGCTTCCTGGGATTGAGAAGTTTACAACTGTCTAGTATGAGTTTTTGAGTTCAAGGGAATTTAGGGTTTGGCATTCCTGTGTGTATCGCCGATGAAACGTGATCCGTCAAATCCGGATAGAACATCAATATTTTGCTGCTAGTCGCATGTCACCAAGGCCGACAGGAATTGTGCTCCAGCTGCCGTACACCGCGTCAAATCAATCTACATCAACTAGCCGAGACTGTGTCTGTGATTGACTCGCGCATCCGCACCGGCTTACAATGCCACGGACGACTCGCCCGTCCGCTCTCGTGGCCGGTTCACGCGTCCGCGCCGGTTTACAACACGGAGGACAACTTGCTCGTCCGCACCGGCTTACAATGCCGCGGCCGACTCATCTGTCTGTGCCAGCTCTGATGCTGCAGACGTATTTCCCGCCTGTATCTCACGACCTAGTCTACATCAACACGCCAGGCCGCACCTGTCTGCATGAGCTGTTCATTGAGTATGAGCAAGTTACAGCTTGGGTAGCCCGGTTTTCTTTCAAATTGGAGGCAAATTACCATTCAACCGCCGTCTGCACTGGATGGATCAACGGACATGTGCACAAATCGATGTCACTACAGTTTGGTCCACATCAAACAGCCAGTTGGAAGGAACCATTGGCCGAGTTGCTGACACGGCTCATACGCGATCATTTATAATCCGCCGCAGTCACCTCAACCTTCTATGGACTCACATCGTGTTATCAACACCAATGATATATACCTTCTGCTATGGTCAAGTATGGAGAATCTCAAGACAACTCCTTGAGTCATCTTAAGACTCGGGGGCTACAATGATATATACCTTATGTTATGGTCAAGTCTTGCCAGTTTCAGCAAATTCAAGTGCCCCAGGATGTTGAAGGGAAAGATAACCCGGTATCGGAGGCTACTGTTATATTGATAAAAATTTAGAAGTCGTCAGAAATATTCTGGCTCACAATGATGCTTCCGGTTTATAGTCCGGTTTAAGGGAAATCCCGTCTCCCACATAGCACTGAAGCTCTCAATATCCGGTTTAAAATCCCGGTTCAAGAAGAATTTATCTCTTGCAAAAAATTAAAGGTTGCCGAAGAGGACCTGCTGCCCTGATGCGCGGTTCAAACATGGGTATCTCGCCTTATTGGCTTATCATATTATTGGTTACATGGGGGCTTCAGCTCACAAAGCGGAGTTCTATCCATTAATCCGGCTATCACGCCACAACAAAGCTTGGGAGCTTCACACCCAAGGGGCAAAAGAGAGTCTTGTTGCTACGCAAAACTCAAACATATGCACCCATTGAGCACAGCTCACAAAGTTACTTGGGGGCTCTTTGTGTAAAGTAACAAAGAGTTTGAAAGGACCCTTGTAACCGGGTATCGACCCACGGCTTGGAAGCCTGGTGTATTCACCTAAAACCCCGGGTTAACCTGCCTTCATCAAGTAAGCCACTCCTATCCAGGTAATACTGGCATGACCTGCCGAACATTTGACAAGTTACTCTTATACAGACCCTGAACTTGTCAAAGTTAAAACGACGATTGGTTAGTTGGAGGCCCATCTTAAAAGGCTTTGTCAAATGGTTTAACTCAGCGGCCTGGCAGCCCACGAAAAGCCTCAAATTTGGGCCTGTCAGCCCTTGAAAAGCCTCGACTACAAGTTTTATTTGATTTTGTTTTTGCAAGTTTCATCTCTTTTGATCAAGTTCTAAGTTAAACCGGTGTCTACTGACCCGGCCAGACCATATGTCATTACATCAACCCGGTGTTTCTCAACCCGGCATGGCTTACAGTTATCAGCTGTTAGCACATAATCCATTATGAACCGGCGTCTCTTAATCCGGTCTGGCATTGACTATAAGTCGCCAGGATGATCATCCGGTGTTTATTACAACCCGACACGGTTTTATTACAAACCGGCAAAATATGAGGGGAGTTATCATACTCAAGATTTGGGTTATCACGCTTACTACAAAAAGTTGGTAAACCAACAATGTGATTCAATGTCACAGGTATGATATATTTCATATTTGATTATTCTTAAGTGCAGCCTTGGTTATAAACCCAGGTTATATGTTGGGCATTATGACCTGTCCGGCGGTAAACCGCCAGGACACTTTAAACTTGTTGTATGCAGAAACAGGTTGAATAAAGCATAAATACAAATCATCGGTGTTTATTAACCCGACCTGGCTTTGGACTATAAGTCGCTACTATATATTTGGATTGCGCCATTGGAATCATGCGCTTATAAATCATTTTGTATATTATTCAAATCTTTAATAGCCAACATGGCTGGATTTTTATTATGGTTATCAATAACCAACATTATGATTGAGGTTTTTAAAGTCGCTTCAGCGTAATGGCTATTATCTTATCAATGGATATGATTTATTCTACAATGGAGGGAATAGTCCTGAGTCACTGCAGGCTTACGACCCGACACTTGGGGGCTACATTATTTAAGTTGAGATTACATCAAATACACAAGTCTCATGTCGCTGCAAGCATGCACCATGACACTTGGGGGCTAATGCAAAGTCATTGTTTGCTCACCTTATTGAAGACCCGACTCATCACATCGTAATGAGCCGGCCCTTGGGGGCTACCAATTGCTCCTGTCAACAATTCAAGGTATAAAGCTTTTTATTCATTATATTGAAGGGTCCACTGCTTAGTTGGTAAAGCACAAGGCTCTTAACCTCGCGGACATGGATTCAAGTCCCATGATGGGGGTTACATCATATGATGTTATTTTCATTGAAGTATATATCAAGTGCCAGCTCAATATTATCTTACTGAGACGGACCTTGGGGGCTACACATCATTGCTCAAATCTACATGATTATACCTACAAAGTCCCTGCTCATTATTGCATAATGACCCGGCCCTTGGGGGCTACACTGGTTGAAGTTTTTATGAGTATAAGACAATTACTAGTCCCAGGTTGCTGCAAGCATGACAACCCGTCACTTGGGGGCTACATGTCAGGACCCCGACTCAATGCCACATCGATCTAGCATGTAACACCTCATATCACTTTGCGGCCTCACGCACGGTATTCCCACGGGTGTCGCCCTATCTTTGCCCGGGACCGTTTGCGCCTTTTGGCACACGTATATGATAGTGTCGCTAGCATCCATATGATAAGGAGCCCGGGCTGACATGGCTAGTCGTAAACCCAAAGTGGCACAGACTTACAGGGACAGGCATCCATGACCCAACATCGAACGTGTTGGTCATCAGCGAGTGAATCCAGGCTGTAGCACTGGGCTAGCAGGACTCCGGTATTCATCGCGTGACATTTCCCCGAAGGGACAGACACAGGAACAAAGAAGGACACATGCCGACCAGCCTAAGTGTTCCGGAGCAGTAGCAAGCTACCATGGCTCGGTGGAAACACTAGGAGACATTTCCCGGTAAGAGAGGCTACTAAAGATAAACAACTAGATGGTCAGATCCCACACATACCAAGCATTTCAATAACATACACACAATATGCTCGATATGTGCAAATACAACATGGCATCACAACATGACTCTACGACTCAAGTAATTTATTCAATAGGCTCCGAGGAGCGAGATATTACAAACATGGGTCTCATGACCCAACAATCAGAGCATACAAGTCAAAGCACATGCGGAAGCTTATCATGTCTGGGTACAGACATCTATAAATGAAAAAGGCTGAGAAGCCTGACTATCTACCAGATCCTGCCGAGGGCACAAGATCGTAGCTGAGGTAACAAGCTAAACGTCGAAGTCCACGTGGAACTACTAGCGAGACCGAAGTCTCTCTACAAAAACATAAAATAGGCAAACATGAGTACAAATGTACCCAGCAAGACTTACATCAGAACTATCTACATATGCATCATTATCAACAAAGGGGATGGTGGGGTTTAACTGCAGCAAGCCAGCTTTGACTCGGTGGCTATCCTAAAGTACGACTGCAAGTAACTCTTTTGAGGTGGCGCACACGAGTCCACATATTCACCATATCAATACACCACTATGGATCCGCTCCCGTCTCCCTACGAGAGCGCCATCCATAGCACTCACGCTTATCTTGCGTATTTTAGAGTATCCACTTTCACTTGTCTATGAACTGATATAAGCAACCCAGGAGTCCTTTTCCGCGGACACGGCTATTCGAATAGATGATGTTAACCCTGCAGGGGTGTACTTCTTCACACACGCTCTCACCACTTACCGCCGTTTACACGACATATACTCGGCAACCTTCAAGCGGAAGCCCAACGTGGGTGTCGGCCACGGCCTACCTAAACACTCGAGTCTCTAGTCCAGGTTTATCGCCTATTCGGGTTCCATCCATGAGGAGATCCGGCCGGAGTTTCGCTCACAGCCCCAAACGATGTGAACAGGGTTCCCGAGACACCAAACGGGCGCCCGGTACACCGTGCCACGTGCCTACCGCATCACAGCCCACCCCTCCGGTCAGCGCTGCCCACGGCCTCCAGCATACTACAAACACCAGAAACTACTTGCAACTCCTGGACAGAGGACAAGGGTGGTCAAGAAGCCGAGAGGGTCCATTGGTTTCGGGCCCAATGCGTGGTACTAGCTGAATCATGGATCACAAACACAGAACTCAGTTCCTGAGGACGGCTTCAATGAGACCACCCACCATGTACTCCTACATGGCCTCTGACCGCTACCTTTACCAAATCGTGTTCGCACACTTAGCTCACACACAATAGGACATGTTCACACACCTCTGATTCATTCCCGATGAATCAGACCTGACACAACTCTAAGCAGTGCAGGCATGACAAACAAGCAAGAATGAGTAGGCACAACAGGGCTCAAACAACTCCTACTCATGCTAGTGGGTTTCATCTATTTACTGTGGAATGACAGGTCATGCAGAGGATAAAGGGGTTCAGCTACCGCAGCAAGTAACAGATGAATCGCTGTTGTCCTAATGCAGTAAAAGAGAGCAGGAGTGAGAGAGTGGGATTATATCGGAATGAACAAGGGGGTTTTGCTTTCCTGGCACTTCTGAAGATAACATTGAGTCTTCATCAGTGTCAACGATCACAACGTCGGAACATCGTCTACCGGGAGGGAACAGATACCGGCAACAAAGAAGAAAAACAATCAATGCAATGCACAATATGATGCATGCTCATGACATGGCAATATGAATGTGTTTGAGCTAATGCAACTAGCAACAGATTAAATGAAGTTGGTTTGAATGCAAGATTCAAATTCAAACTCCATATGTGATTATTCAAATGCCATTTAATTGATTTGTTCTAAACAGCAGCTATAAGTTGTTCTAACATGCATGAAAATGGTACAGATGGATTCCATGATTTTTTCTGATAATTTTTCATATATAAATTATTTAATTTGGAGTTACGGTTGGATTTCTATGATTTATTGAAGTTTAGGGCATTTTCTGAAATTTTCTGAATAATAATAAATCCAGAAATGACTTATGGCGTCACCACCACGTCACTGTGACGTCAGCAGAGTCAACTGGGCTGGCTAGGGTCAAACCTGACGTGTGGGGTCCACACGTCAGTGACACGGGTTAGACAGGGGGGGTTAGTTTAGTTTAATTAAAGATTAGGGGCACTAGGGCCCACATGTCAGTGTCAGGGGGTTAGATTAGGTGGTGATTAGCTTAAGCTAATCACCTGATGGCGGGGTCCACCTGTCATGGACCCAGGGGAGGTCAAACCCCTGGTCAGTAGGGTCAATCCCGCCGGCGTCTCGACACCGGCGATGATAGGTGCGGCGGAGGGGCTCGGGTTTGAGCTACGGACGACGGTTTCGAACGAGGTTTGCGGCTATGGGTTGCTGGCGATTGCGCGCATCCACTGGTAGCATCGGGAGGGTGAGACGTGGCCTGAGTCGACGGCGGCGAGCACGAGTGCGGCGGCCGGAGCTCGGGTGGTGGCGGGTTTGGCGCTACGAGCGGTGGTTTGGCGCGCTGGGGGCACTAGGGAGGAGCTCTTGCTCGTCCGCATCCAAAGGAATGGACGGGAGGCCGCGAGGTGGCCGGAGTTGAGCACGGCGTCGACCTCAGCGGCGGCCGGAGCTCGGGCGAGCTCGGGGTCGGTGTTAGGGAGCACGGCAGGAGGAGTTGGGGCATGCTACGGACTCCTGAGATCGTGGTGAGCACAACGGTGGGCTCGGAAACGAGCCGCGGTGGTTGTGGCCACGGCCACGCCATGGCCGGCGGCGAGAAGCTCTCAGCCGCGGTGGAGAAAGAAGCTAGGGGATGAGCGCGAGCTTGAGAGAAGGGGGAAGAGGAAGAGGGGCTCACAATGGATCGAACGGAGGGGTCGGCGAGCTCGGGGAAGCTTCTGCGACGGCGAATTTACGGCGGCGATCTCCGGGCACCGGGGATGAAGACGACGATGCTCCGATCGACTGGGGCCTTCTCTGGTCGCGTGTGTCGGTGTGCAGCTCCATGGGGTCGGGAAGGAGCTCAGGGATGCGGAGAGGGAGCGAGGAAGTGGCTGTGGCCGCGGTGGTTGCGAGCGACGTCGGCGGCGGCTCTCGGTGGGGAGAGCAGAGGAAGGGGAGAGATCCAGAGAGCAAGGGAGAAGTGAGAGGGGGTCGGGGAGGCGCATGGCGTCGCGGGAGGCGACCAGGGCGACGAGGGGGTAGCCAGGCAGGCAAGGAGGAGCTGGCGCGGCTCGCCTGCGCGCCGGGCACGCAGCTGCTTCGGGGCGAGGGGAGGAAGACGACGGAGGGGCTGCAGTGGTGGGCTGGGCCGATTCTGCTGGGCCAGGTAAGTGGGCGCCAGGTAAGTGGCTGGGCTTCTCTTTTTTTTATATTTCTGTTCTGTTTTCTATTTAATTGCCACTGAATTCAAATTCAAACAAATTTGAAAACAGTGCCAAAACTCCCCTGGATAATTTTATGTCACTTAAGGTCTACTCCTCATAAACATAAAATATCTCAGGGCATTTGAAAATATATTCATTATATATTATGAATATAACTCCAAATTCAAATAAAATATTGATTTAAAATCAGAGCCCAAATAATTCCTTAGAAATGTCCCAAAATTTTGGTTTGATTTATAACTCTTGCCAAAATTGTCAGAGCTATTTCTAGGGCATTTTGGATTTACTGATTGCAATTTTAGGGTTTTTTCCCTTCTTTTATTTAGGGTTTTGAGGCTTCCAAATTTCCCCAGTTCAAGTTTTCAGAAATTTAAACATGATGCAAACACTAGGCAGCACCAGAAGCTAGGGATGTGACAACTCGCCCCCACTAAACAAGAATCTCGTCCCGAGATTCAAGCGTAGGGTAAGATGAAGGGGAAACGCAAACTAGTATAATCTTCACGATCCAGGGTGCATTCCATAAGAGTGTTGATTTGATCACCATCATTATCTTGATGTCTTGCTCCGAGAACTTCAACCAACATGACAACGAGAGGAGAAGGGAACTCTAGAAGGATCAATCTTCTCGAAGGTCGAACAACTCAGGATTAACTCTCGGAATGAGACATAGCAACACCTCTCGATCTGAGAGACGAAGCACACCTCTAGAGGGATGGAGTGGAGCAGATGACGAGGTTTACCAGGTAGACTACAATTCCACACTTAAAAAGGTGGTAAACGATTGTCATCGTAGCGAGGAGTTGAGTTGCCATGATACCACAACGAGGCACCTTAGGGATGGTGACTCGTAGATATATCCCCTTAAGTGGCAAAAAGAATTACCTGTGATTCAAAGATCATTGAAACTCTTTATACCAGCTTAAGGCAAATCATAATCGATCATATAGAGGGGTTCGGTAGAATGGCATACTCGGACTTGGATGGATGATGTGGATTACCTTGTTGGAGACAACGTATTGGATGAATTTGCTTACCACCAGAAATGGAAGAGACCCATGGTAGAATGGCACATTGGCGGTGCAAGCTGGAAACAAAATGCAAATACTGGGAATGATTCTGGTAACTGGGAAAGAACCCAACAATAGAGAGTGAATTCACTGTTTGAAAAGGTCATAGCGTTGCCGAGGAAACTGAGAGGAATCCCGGTTAGTGCCGATGATAACACGTAGCGCTTGTGCGTGCTCTCAAGAACTTGAGCATTTCCACAATCATCAAGGTTTTATCGACATCCGTGTCAAGGGTGCTGACAACACAACATACTACTATGATGAATGATGATGGATGATGCAGATGCAAAGGAAGATAACACTTTCTTAGATTTCACCCTTGGCGGGGCCAAGGAAATAAAATCTGGATGATCGACCGAGAGACATTTAGCACTCCGCTTCTAATGTTCTCCTTGATGTGCTAGTGTGACCCATTCATAGATATGGTTTGATATCTAGAACATCAAGTAAAAAGGTCGGACTTCGGAACACAGAAATCCATAGGGGCAACTAGGGAGTAAATCCTACGAAATCCCTATGGGGAGGTGGCCAACTTCCTCAAATCAAGATACTACAACAGGAGGTCTTCCGGCTGGGTGTGTTGGCCACGACATCCACTTTACCGGTTATCGCGAGACCAATATTATAGTTCTTGGGAAATGTTCCAACTATCACATCTGCCTGAGATTCAGATCTGGTTGGTGTCAGAATATTCCAGACTCATCAAGTCTAGAAAGAAAAATGAAAGTTTACAACACAAATCGACGAGACGGCGTTGTGAGATTCTCGGGGAATGAACTACGATAGTAAGCTCCAAAACATGAGTTGGTTCTGCTACAAACATGTGAACACGTTGTCCCAGACAAGCATGGCCACGTAGTAGTCTTATAATTAAACACTACCGAGTTCAGGTGGAGAACCATCATCGAGGATATCGAAGTCTTTACGCAAGTCCATGGATTAGATCCCAAGCATAGACTTCTTTTCCTTGAACAAGTCAATCAGTGGCTTAGTGTGCTAGGGACACATATAGAATGAAGGTTGCAAGCCTCCAGACTACAGAATACTTCGCACATGTGCATGACTGATTTGGGATGATTCCAAAGGAAACAAAATAATCTTCCTCGAATCCACGGCGGCAACTTGCATCAAATGCACATGAACTAGAGGAAGTCACTTCTTACATCCGAACATATGCTTCATGAGCTAGCATGAACAAATGCTTTCAAAAGTTTTCCAACACTAGCTTAATGTTCAGCAAAATTATGGAGAAGACAAGGATGTTGTCAATGGGCTCAACAACAATTCATCTGGGTTTCCTTTCAAAAGGAATTCCATAGTCAAGTGAACAAGTGATAGCATTGGTCAGACCCAAAAGATATAGTGGTGTATGCTCGAGGGATCAACCACGAGTAAGACAACATTACGAACATCGTTGGTACTGATTTGATTTGACGATAGCCCACACTCAAATCAAGGATTGATAAGACAATAGTTCCAGCAACTGATCACAGGGACCAATCGATGAAGATATCATCTTTCTTCAACACACTGTACACAAGAATATCCCTTTGGAACGAACTAAATTAGGCAAGCTTTTATCTTCCAATTCTCCAAGTTGTTGTCTAGCTTAACCAACTAGTTCAGGGATATCCAACACAGATTCTTGGAGAAAGGGTGGTTCACAAGAAACCAACTTGATCACGAGTTCAACATAACAGTCAGGAAACAACCCGGTAACACTTCCAAGAAGATATTTGGAAAGTCACGAACCACCGATATGTTAGTAAGCTCGAGAACAATCTTGCTTTTTGAGGCAAGACGATATGATCAAATGAGTGAGGACTTGACAAGATCCTAACTCATCAATCGAAGGGTGCACCGAAATAAGGACTAGGTAGCACGATCAGTCTTAGAAGGATGATTCAAAAACCAACACGCTAAGAATGAAATTATTATCCTTTAACTACCAAGCAACGAGGTTGCTGGGAGTATTGATTTCACACATCACAATTCATTTGTCGGTATTCCGGTTGCATCAACACGAGGACCGAGGAATGACTAATGATGGTGAGAAGTATCACTACCAAGAGTTCATAGGATGGTGTGCAATTCCTATAACAATCCCGATATAAAGATGGTAATACTCCAAGGTAGAGCAGAACAAAAGCTGGATTAGCAATTTGGTCTGCGGAGCACAACTTCTTTGACCCAATCCTGGATATGGAAGAGGTACTGGTGTTTGTTTCTCCTAGTCATTCCGCGATAGAATGGCTTGACGGACCACAAGAGTAATAGGTATCGATAAACGAATGCATGCATACTCTTGACTATCAATTGATACACGAGGGTCAGAATGCAACTAAAGAGAACAACTCAAAGGAACATATAATTTTCTGAGTTGTGGATGCATAGATTAGTATGTCGAGCGAGATCAACATTTCTCCCAGATAACCCATGCAGAGAGATAGGACTGGCAGAGTCACAATATAGCATGGAGAACTCATCGAGAGCACTCTTGCTGTCATCTTTTGGTTCAGAAGAACTCCTGCCAAGAATGGTTCATGGTAATTGGAAGAAGGATGTACCATGAACCTCGAGGACTATCGCAAAGGTTACTAATAACCTAAAGGAACTAGCAAACACTATCAACATGAAGTCAGTAGAGTGAATCTCGGGTTCAAGAACCCAAGAATAGAATACCTACTAACCAAATGGCATCACGGGATGCTTTCGATAATGACAGCCAGAATCATCACACTGGAAACACAGATCATGGCTAGACCACTAGATGATCCCCTAAGCACTTAGGGTCATAATTATTAACTCCAACATATATGTCGAGGCAACAGAGTACCTCAACTCACCGATTAGTGTGGTTAATCTGGCCCAAAGGAACATCGGAACGGGAGGAAGGGATTTTGCAAATGCTTCAGACTATTTAGAAACCTGGGATGACTCGGACAGCATAATGGCTGTAAATGCTCAAAAAGATTTGAGACAATCACAAAAATGGTGGCATAACCACTCAGAAGCACAATATCAAGGTTTCGAGATCATCAGTTAACATACAGAAGTAATAGGAACTGAAACGAGGCTTAAGTCCAACAATTCTATAAGTCTACGGACTAGTAACACGTGATCCTGATAGAAAGAAGAGAAAGTCTAGTTCCTTAACCCCGCAGGAAAGATAAGATGACTCAGATCAGAAGGGCATAAGGTATAAGGAGTAAAAAGAGCCTTACATTCCATCCCACAATCAATTCCCTTATATAACTAAAGAAGTTCTAGACTCAACTTCGACCAGTTTGGCTTGGTAATCCTACAGGCAGTCAAGCTCTGATACCAAAGCTGTCAGGACCCTGACTCAATGCCACATCGATCTAGCATGTAACACCTCATATCACTTTGCGTCCTCACGCACGATATTCCCACGGGTGTCGCCCTATCTTTGCCCGGGACCGTTTGCGCCTTTTGGCACACGTATATGATAGTGTCGCTAGCATCCATATGATAAGGAGCCCGGGCTGACATGGCTAGTCGTAAACCCAAAATTGCACAGACTTACAGGGACAGGCATCCATGACCCAGCATCGAACGTGTCGGTCATCAGCGAGTGAATCCAGGCTGTAGCACTGGGCTAGCAGGACTCCGGTATTCATCGCGTGACATTTCCCCGAAGGGACAGACACAAGAACGAAGAAGGACACATGCCGGCCAGCCTAAGTGTTCCGGAGCAGTAGCAAGCTACCATGGCTCGGTGGAAACACTAGGAGACATTTCCCGGTAAGAGAGGCTACTAAAGATAAACAACTAGATGTTCAGATCCCACACATACCAAGCATTTCAATAACATACACATAATATGCTCGATATGTGCAAATACAACATGGCATCACAACATGACTCTACGACTCAAGTAATTTATTCAATAGGCTCCGAGGAGCGAGATATTACAAACATGGGTCTCATGACCCAACAATCAGAGCATACAAGTCAAAGCACATGCGGAAGCTTATCATGTCTGGGTACAGACATCTATAAATGAAAAAGGCTGAGAAGCCTGACTATCTACCAGATCCTGCCGAGGGCACAAGATCGTAGCTGAGGTAACAAGCTGAATGTCGAAGTCCATGTGGAACTACTAGCGAGACCGAAATCTCTCTGCAAAATCATAAAATAGGCAAACGTGAGTACAAATGTACCCAGCAAGACTTACATCAGAACTATGTACATATGCATCATTATCAACAAAGGGGATGGTGGGGTTTAACTGCAGCAAGCCAGCTTTGACTCGGTGGCTATCCTAAAGTACGACTGCAAGTAACTCTTTTGAGGTGGCGCACACGAGTCCACATATTCACCATATCAATACACCACTATGGATCCGCTCCCGTCTCCCTACGAGAGCGCCATCCATAGCACTCACACTTATCTTGCGTATTTTAGAGTATCCACTTTCACTTGTCTATAAACTGATATAAGCAACCCAGGAGTCCTTTTCCGTGGACACGGCTATTCGAATAGATGATGTTAACCCTGCAGGGGTGTACTTCTTCACACACGCTCTCACCACTTACCGCCATTTACACGACATGTACTCGACAACCTTCAAGCGGAAGCCCAACGTGGGTGTCGGCCACGGCCTACCTAAACACTCGAGTCTCTAGTCCAGGTTTATCGCCTATTCGGGTTCCATCCATGAGGAGATCCGGCCGGAGTTTCGCTCACAGCCCCAAACGATGTGAACAGGGTTCCCGAGACACCAAACGGGCGGCCGGTACACCGTGCCACGTGCCTACCGCATCACAGCCCACCCCTCCGGTCAGCGCTGCCCACGGCCTCCAGCATACTACAAACACCAGAAACTACTTGCAACTCCTGGACACAGGACAAGGGTGGTCAAGAAGCCGAGAGGGTCCATTGGTTTCGGGCCCAATGCGTGGTACTAGCTGAATCATGGATCACAAACACAGAACTCAGTTCCTGAGGACGGCTTCAATGAGACAACCCACCATGTACTCCTACATGGCCTCTCACCGCTACCTTTACCAAATCGTGTTCACACACTTAGCTCACACACAATAGGACATGTTCACACACCTCTGATTCATTCCCGATGAATCAGACCTGACACAACTCTAAGCAGTAGCAGGCATGACAAACAAGCAAGAATGAGTAGGCACAACAGGGCTCAAACAACTCCTACTCATGCTAGTGGGTTTCATCTATTTACTGTGGAATGACAGGTCATGCAGAGGATAAAGGGGTTCAGCTACCGCATCAAGTAACAGATGAATC
Source organism: Triticum dicoccoides (assembly GCF_002162155.2). Taxonomy (NCBI): domain Eukaryota; kingdom Viridiplantae; phylum Streptophyta; class Magnoliopsida; order Poales; family Poaceae; genus Triticum; species Triticum dicoccoides. The sequence continues at coordinate 631,533,661 of NC_041381.1, forward strand.
GCTGTTGTCCTAATGCAGTAAAAGAGAGCAGGAGCGAGAGAGTGGGATTATATCGGAATGAACAAGGGGGTTTTGCTTGCCTGGCACTTCTGAAGATAACATTGAGTCTTCATCAGTGTCAACGATCACAACGTCGGAACATCGTCTACCGGGAGGGAACAGATACCGGCAACAAAGAAGAAAAACAATCAATGCAATGCACAATATGATGCATGCTCATGACATGGCAATATGAATGTGTTTGAGCTAATGCAACTAGCAACAGATTAAATGAAGTTGGTTTGAATGCAAGATTCAAATTCAAACTCCATATGTGATTATTCAAATGCCATTTAATTGATTTGTGCTAAACAGCAGCTATAAGTTGTTCTAACATGCATGAAAATGGTACAGATGGATTCCTTGAATTTTTCTGATAATTTTTCATATATAAATTATTTAATTTGGAGTTACGGTTGGATTTCTATGATTTATTGAAGTTTAGGGCATTTTCTGAAATTTTCTGAATAATAATAAATCCAGAAATGATTTATGGCGTCAGCACCACGTCACTGTGACGTCAGCAGAGTCAATTGGGCTGGCTAGGGTCAAACCTGACGTGTGGGGTCCACACGTCAGTGACACGGGTTAGACAGGGGGGGGGGTTAGTTTAGTTTAATTAAAGATTAGGGGCACTAGGGCCCACATGTCAGTGTCAAGGGGTTAGATTAGGTGGTGATTAGCTTAAGCTAATCACCTGATGGCGGGGTCCACCTGTCATGGACCTAGGGGAGGTCAAACCCCTGGTCAGTAGGGTCAATCCCGCCGGCGTCTCGACGCCGGCGACGATAGGTGCGGCGGAGGGGCTCAGGTTTGAGCTACGGACGACGGTTTCGAACGAGGTTTGTGGCTATGGGTTGCTGGCGCTTGCGCGCATCCATTGGTAGCATCGGGAGGGTGAGACGTGGCCTGAGTCGACGGCGGCGAGCATGAGTGCGGCGGCCGGAGCTCGGGTGGTGGCGGGTTTGGCGCTACGAGCGGTGGTTTGGCGTGCTGGGGGCACTAGGGAGGAGCTCTTGCTCGTCCGCATCCAAAGGAACGGACGGGAGGCCGCGAGGTGGCCGGAGTTGAGCACGGCGTCGACCTCAGCGGCGGCCGGAGCTCGGGTGAGCTCGGGGTCGGTGTTAGGGAGCACGGCAGGAGGAGCTGGGGCGTACTACGGACTCCTGAGATCGCGGTGAGCACGACGGTGGGCTCGGAAACGAGCTGCGGTGGCTGTGGCCACGGCCACACCATGGCCGGCGGCGAGAAGCTCTCGGCCGCGGTGGAGAAAGAAGCTAGGGGATGAGCGCGAGCTTGAGAGAAGGGGGAAGAGGAAGAGGGGCTCACAGTGGATCGAACGGAGGGGTCGGCGAGCTCGGGGAAGCTTCTGCGACGGCGAATTTACGGCGGCGATCTCCGGGCACCGGGGATGAAGACGACGACGCTCCGGTCGACTGGGGCCTCCTCTGGTCGCGTGCGTCGGTGTGCAGCTCCATGGGGTCGGGACGGAGCTCAGGGATGCGGAGAGGGAGCGAGGAAGTGGCTGTGGCCGCGGTGGTTGCGAGCGACGTCGGCGGCGGCTCTCGGTGGGGAGAGCAGAGGAAGGGGAGAGATCCAGAGAGTGAGGGAGAAGTGAGAGGGGGTCGGGGAGGCGCGTGGCGTCGCGGGAGGTGACCAGGGCGACGAGGGGGTAGCCAGGCAGGCAAGGAGGAGCTGGTGCGGCTCGCCTGCGCGCCGGGCACGCAGCTGCTTCGGGGCGAGGGGAGGAAGACGACGGAGGGGCTGCAGTGGTGGGCTGGGCCGATTCTGCTGGGCCAGGTAAGTGGCTGGGCTTCTCTCTTTTTTTATATTTCTGTTCTGTTTTCTATTTAATTGCCACTGAATTCAAATTCAAACGAATTTGAAAACAGTGCCAAAACTCCCCTGGATAATTTTATGTCACTTAAGGTCTACTCCTCATAAACATAAAATATCTCAGGGCATTTGAAAATATATTCATTATATATTATGAATATAACTCCAAATTCAAATAAAATATTGATTTAAAATCAGAGCCCAAATAATTCCTTAGAAATGTCCCAAAATTTTGGTTTGATTTATAACTCTTGCCAAAATTGTCAGAGCTATTTCTAGGGCATTTTGGATTTACTGATTGCAATTTTAGGGTTTTTGCCCTTCTTTTATTTAGGGTTTTGAGGCTTCCAAATTTCCCCAGTTCAAGTTTTCAGAAATTTAAACATGATGCAAACACTAGGCAACACCAGAAGCTAGGGATGTGACACTACATAATATGGAGTATTCTGTTTTTACTAAGTGACTGGGATGAACAACATGGATTTCTTCTTAAGTGGCAATATTTATATTAAAGCAAGTCTTAAGCCATCACTTTGTTCTGCTCAAGACTTGGCGGCTACAGGTATTATATTATTATCAAAGAACTATTTTCAAATTCTCTGTTTTGAGCAAACCGGATTGACCCGGCATCACCAATCATTATGACCCTGTGTCTGCAAACCGGCGTCATCAATAATCATGAACCGGCATTGGAAACAATCATGAACCGGCGTTGGCAACAATCATGACCCGAAATTATCAGTTTTTATAACCCGACAATGGTGGTAATCATAAACCGGCAAGTTTTACATCTTCAAGCCGGCTGGATATTAGTTGAATATTTTAGAGACTAATATTTTTGTCAAGTCAGAGCATTGAAGGCCAATTCAAATGGATTCTTTATTTACAAAATATCTTCTGCAAGAAAATCAATTATGAAACTAGTCTATTGTCTCGGATTTTTTAGAAGGAAGAAATGACAAGGATTTAAGGATGATCAAGTTCTGGTTTATAAGAATATTTAAACCAGAGCACAACCCGACAAATTTGTTCTTGTGTTTATGTTGCAGATCAGTTTAACATGGATGAATCCAAATTAAACTGGGGGCTAATGTCGAGGATATACCCCGCGGTATAAACCGCCGGATGTATGACCCGGCTAGAGTTTGGCGATTCACTGGCGACCCACTTGGACCTGGCGGTTTAAGATTCATTAGTAATCCGGCAGGCGGGTCAGAGGAGCGACAAGACCCGGTGGCCCAACGGGCGGTTTATGGAAGGCCGGATCACGCTATGGTGGGCTAGTTTATGAGGAAAGCACAAGGAATATTTTTCTACAAAGGAAGCAAGACTAGGACTGCACTTGTAATAGAGTAATACTAATCCTACTAGGACTAGTCATGTAACCCACCCCTTCAACATATATAAGGAGGGGTAGGGCTCCCCAAAGAGGACAAGCAAGCAAGAAACAATCTCTAGGGCTAGACACAACTAGAGGAGAGCCGGTTTACGACGACTCCCACATGATGATAATGAGATCTAGCCCCAAACAGCATGTAGGGTTGTTACTGGATGATGTTTCCCGGGGCTCGAATCTGTCTAAACCTTTGTCTTGTGTTGCGTCTCTCGATTCCGCTCAACCCCTCTCTAGCTACCACATAGATGCGTTGGCCTCACGACTAAGTCCTCACACTAAGGACATCTGACGTGTTAATTCTACGATAGGTACGGTAAGTAAACCAACTCCAAAACAGTTCTAATAGCAATTTTTCTCCCTCTTGGAATATTTAAGAAAATAGGAAAATAAGAAGTAGTCCGGGAAGGACACGAGGCGTCCACGAGGGTAGAGGGCGCGCCCCCTGCCTCGTGGGCACCTCGTGTGCAAACCTGTGGCACCCCGACTCAGAGAAACCGGAACGCCCCGTATTCCAGCCCAGAGATCGAGGAGAAGTCTCTGAAAAACGACACTGCTTGACATAGGACAAATCAGCTCTTATTACAAGAATAATAATACATGGGTCTGATGTTACAAAGGTTCACATCAGCATGGCAACACTATGCCTGCGATACTACACTTGCTCTATGCTAGCAGTGGAACAACTGTTAGCAGTGGAAATTTTCTAGCAGCGGAACAACGACGAAGGTGGTGAACTCCACTCTACAGGGACTCTGGCTGGGACACGATCTAGCTCGCACGAACAGAAACAACGACAAGCAATCAAGCAATATCTGCATCACCTGCAATCTGGCATGACACGCCAGGTCAGTACATTGAATGTACTTGCAAGCTCACAGCAACCAAAAACATCAAGGCAAGACAACAACATAGCATTAAGCAGGTTAATTAAATTAACAGCTACCATGATACAACATCAACTACTAAGCATGATATGAAGCTACTACAATACTGATAAATCACCATCTCCGATCTCCATAACCATATCTCTCTTGGCTAACCGGCCAAGCAATATACCATCTCGATCACCTCGTGATCAAAACCAAACTGTAATTGTGATCCTTACGGCGATCACAACCTGACCAATAATCATGATCCTTACGGCGATCACAACCCGACCAATAAATGGCCCGTGATCCTTACGACGATCACAACCCGACCAATAAATGGCCCGTGATCCCTACGGCGATCACAACCCGACCAATAAATGGCCCGTGATCCTTACGGCGATCACAACCCGACCAATACTTGGCCAATCTGTACTGCTCCAAATATCCACATATCCATCACCTATAAGTCATTCCGTCATGTGAGTGTTGATCGAACGGTGTACCCTAGTACGAACCCATGCCCATGACCGAGGACGCGGCTATCGATAGATTAAACACACACTCTGCAGAGGTAGCGCACTGTACCCACACCACAGAACCCATGGCCTCACAATCCCATTCGGGTGGACCAACGGTGTTCCGACAAAACCGATCTACTGCCATGACACTCTCCCAGCCACTCCGACTCACTCCCCTCTGGGCTAAGTCATGGGTGGCCCTGTGTCTACCTCCAGATACAATGACCACCGTCATGGCCCGATCCACTCTGGGACCCTCGCGCAAACTCAAACTAAAACCGGGCACACAAGGCTTATGTCCGCCTACCTGATTAGGGTAGCGCGCGCCCATAACCTTCCCTCGTTAGAGGCACCGGCGAGAGGCACGACAATAGACCGCATTAGGGCCGTCCCATACCGGCAAATGTTGTTGCACTGGAAAAGCTCGATTCGGTGGCACCTAACCAACTTACTGACAGAATTTATCTCCAAAAATATAACCATAATAACTGATACTCCGATGTCAACTGTCAAACCATAATCCAAGTCACAGCAATATCCAACAAATAATCCAAGCATAATATCATCATCTTAAAATACTCCGAGGATAGCATAACACTACTATCATGATGAACAATAACACTACTACTCAAATGTGCAAGAACAAGCTATCAACTAAGATCCACATGTAAACATCATCCCCGAAACAATACTCCAAGCAACAGAACATCAACTAGCATCATGAAAATAATCATACTAACCACTAATAATCCAAAAGTAGCATGATATCCAAAGTAATACTCCAAGAATATAATCACAGATATCATCATGAAACAATCATAATACCAGCCACTAATATTCCAAAGGCAACATGATACTCATCAACTACAACATAACTCCTAGTAATCCAAACAATATCATGGCAATAACAAGATCAAAATAATACTCCGAGAAAATGCCATGCATAGAGTCATGTTCCTAAAGCAATATTTTAAACAAGTTCAAAATGAAATAAACCATGTCACTGCATTGCAATCATATAAATGGAGGGTGTGGCTTGCCTAGGGTGGACGAAATCACCGGAAGAAAGTGCAAGAAACTTGCAGAACGAATCACCGGAAAATGTTCTCTCTCGAAGAGAGCTGAATAAGGGCAAGGGAATAATGGTCATTTTCATAGTGTCAAACCATAGTGAAAGTGACATCAATAGAAAGGGCTCGACGAAACGAAGAAGTGGGCTTTGGAATCACCTCATTTGGAGTTACGGATAAAAAGATATGGATGTTTTTCTGCCAGGGACCCATCTCTAATAAAAATCTTTTCAACCAGGGGCCTGAACAGAAAAATGGAAAGCATAACCAGGGAAATACGCCTTCACCTTATCCGTTCGAACAGTGGCGGGGCTGACGCGTGCGGGTCCCACGGGTGGGGCCCGTCACTTATCCACCTGGCGCTGACAGGTCAACACCGAGTGGCTGACCAGGGGTGTCCACAGGGTGGTGGGGCCCGCTTGTCCGGCCTTCTTCTTCCTCCCGCCTGGACGCATCGGGCCGAGCAAGGGAGCTCACCCCGACGAGGCTCGTCGGCACTCCTGGCCACCACCCGGGGCGCGCGACCTACCGACGAGCTCAGCAGGGCGAGGCGGATCCATTCCACATGGGCACGGACACCCAGGAGGATCGGAGCGACTAGGGCGTGGACTACGGTGGGGTTGGCTTCGGGAGGAGTTGGGCTCGCGGCTAGAGGATCTCCGGCGAGGGGGAGAGGGGCTGGGGATGGTCGCCGGAGTCTTGGCGGTCTACTGGAGGTGGAAGGAGCGAGGGAGGGGCTCGGGCTTGGGCTAATCTAGCCGGGCCGAGGCGGCGGCCATGGCGGCAAAGGAAGGGCAGGAGAGCTTCTCCGCCTCGGGTGAGTGGACGGGGAGGGAGATGGGAGTGAGGCGAAGAGCTTGGGGCGATCGAGAGGCCTCGGGGCTGCTATATATAGGCGGGGCGAGGGGCACGGCCTCGGGTGCTGCCGGGCATGTCCGGCCGAAGCTCTAGCGATGGCAGCGATCACGGGAGGGCGCGGGATCACGACGAGGGAGGTGCAGACAAGCAACAATGGTGCACAGGGAAGGAGGGGCCGAGGGGAAACAGAGGAAGAAGCCGAGCGCCATTAAAGCTCGATCGGCCATAGTGCTCCCGTGGGCGAGCGTCGGTGAGCGTCGGCGAGGGGTTTTATGGCGAGGGAGAGAGGTCCAAGAGGACGGCGACGACGTGGTAAATCTATTACACATGCTCGTGATCGCTTAGACACCAAGCAGAGGAGGGGCCCGAGGAGAAACCAATCTAGACGCGGCCATTGCATGCAAAAGCGGTGGTCACTGCGCGCACTGGTGCACACAGTGCCACAAACAATGCCAAGAGATGTCTGGGGGTTAGTCCTTCCTGGGTAGGTCTCAACTACTACGATAACTTGGTTAAAACTGTTACGGTTAAATGGTAGTCACCCTCTGAAGTTTACTGTAGTAAACTTGGGTGAGCAATGGTGATCAACTGGAAGGGTTTTGGAGCCAAAGAGTTTGTCTGTGAGGTTGAGGTAAAGAAGGACTTACATCCTGGTAAGTTTGAGGAGATTTGGATAAAGATTTAATGTAGTTGCTTAACAACCACATAATCTGGTCAGCAATGAAGATGATGATGATGCTCTCACATAGATTGTCAACTTGGGCTAAGATTGGGCAAAGCTGGGTCATTTGGTCATATGAAGATGTTGTAAAAAGCTCATGCCAAATGGCCAAGCCAAAATGGCACTTGCTTCACAAACATCTCTACTCACCAGAAACTTGAAATAATTTTGGTGGTCAAATGGCTGAATGAAATGATGCCAAATTGGGTGGAGAGATGTTATATGGGTATAAGAAAGATCTGGTATTTTCTCAGAATTTTGGAAGCAATATAAAATATACTTGCTTCACAACCTGAAAATATTGCCAGGATCAAAGATTTGCTCCTGTGCTCACATAGATGATTGGATGGGGTTACAAATGGGTGGAGGGGGTTAAAATGAGCACATTAAGGAGTGTGCAAAAGTTCAAATCATTTGGGTACTCCTAGCTAGTACTTCCTTTACAAAGTCTTCTGTCTGATAGAAACTTCGAAAATTCACTGAGGAAGATTAGCTAGGAAAATAAATTTAAACTTGTGCATGAGGCAATTATTTGGACATATAAACATGCCCAAAAAGGTTGGGAGGCACTAGGAGAAATATAAATGACACTTCCTTCACACAGTGCCACTCAGGGCAGAATAGAAAAATGATTATTGGGGAATTATTTTTGAACTGTCCAAGGAAATGTTTGGGCATATTTGAGCTATATATGACGCAAAGGAATTATTAGAATTATTTGGGAATTTTTGGATGGATAGAAATATAGGTTGCTTCACAACCTAGGGCAGATACGGTTACTCCTTTAATGAAAAAGGAATTTTCCCTGGAAAAAGATTTTAGGGTTTGCTCAAGGAGTGAAGTGACATGATCTTGGCAAGGTTTTGAGAATGATGAGCCACTTGGGAGGAGGAATGAGGATGATTTCCCAGGTGGCAAGGCCATATAACCACTCCAAAAAGAAAAACAGAGCAAAAACCAAATAAATTAGATGAAAAAGAAAAGGGCCAAAATCCAGGCTATTACAAACCTCCCCCTTAAAGAAATATCGTCCTCGAGATTTGGTTGCTCAGGGAACAAGTATTACTTGAGGACACCGTTTCCAACTCGGGTATCCTTTTTCCTTTATTTATTGTTCCCACAAGAATTTCAGATGATCAACTTACCTTGCTCTGGGGTGGTTTGCTTCACCTTTCCACAAATTCTGATGGATTTTTGCTCACATACAAATCCTTTTTACTGACGCAAATTTGCTCATATCTGCGGTGGTATCTAATGGACTTGAGCATAGATTTTTCCTTTGTTCATGAAACCTTTTTACTTCTACCATGGGGTTGCTTCAAATAAATGCAGGCCTTTTGGGTTCAATAAATGCTGAGAATTATGATGGCCATCTTCTGACAGAATCTGACTGCTCACAGGTGGCACTGAGTTATCTTGATTTATTTCTTTGGCTCGAGCATGAGATATGTACCAAATATTTGATCGCCTTCTATCATGAGCAATATATTGGTGTATGGAGTTATAGCTGTGTCAAACCTCAATTATTTACATCTTGAGACTGGCCAGACAGGGGTCTGACAGACAATTGCTTTTCCTGACAGACTGGCCATGTACTTGATTCCGTCGGTGAGTATACTGGGTCTGAGCTGATTGTACGGCTTTTGGATTTTTCTCATGTGGTTGATATACCCATCATGTCAAGCGGGTCATCGGGATATGAAAAATCCTTGTAAATAGAGTAGGCCGCTGAGAGTATGCCATTGTGGATCCATATGGAATTATGGTTTTCAACTGACTTGGGTATCCGGACCCTGATGGTCGTGAAAAAATCATCATACCTTTGCTGTCGGTCTCATCCTTTTTACGGTCATGATTTTCTTTATTAGGATACCTTATTGAGATAACTTGGCCACACCTGTCCTTGATTCTTCGTATGACCAAGGATGCGATTAGTATTTTTGACATTATTCTTCCTTGTTTTCTGACCTGAGTCCGCACACATATGACATATACCCGGGGTTTGTAGCTATATGGAGCTCATTGCTTGAGGCCAATCATACAAGAAGGTGACAAGGTTTTATAATATCTCCTTGTCAATTGCGGGAATAATGATCTTGATGACCATTGTCAAGACTGTGGATTTTGTGATGTCATCTCCAAATATTATCGCTCCTTGCATCACATGAGATGTATTTTTTCTTGTTTTCCTTTGCCTGACTGGGGAGGTTGTGGGATCCTTACTTTTCTTAGGCATATCTGCTGTATCACTCTGACAAAATTATTGCAAGTCTGGTTCTTGAGCGGTACTGCCATATATTGACAACTCTTCATAAAACCTCTTGAGGATGGTGCAATATTGTGGTACTGACGCGGGCTGAGTGGCTTACGAGAGAAGCCATCCGAGTAGCTTGCTGAGGAAGACTTGTTAACTTCTGCTCAAATTTTTTGCTTGGGTATCTTGCAGAAGAAGGCTCTATAGCTTACACACGAAGCTTGCTCTGATTATTGTGCTGGAGAAGCCCGAGTTCCATACGTGAGAAGCTTCTCCTCGGGTTTGCTTGTTGAGAAAGTTTTATTTCCGTCTGTCAGAAACTTTAACCGAGGTATCTTGCTGAGAGAGACTGGGTATCGTGGGCCGGAAATTTTTCACATATCATAAGGAGGAAAAATTTAGGAGCCTTGCATCATAAATTTCTTCCGATAGCGTGTGAAAGAATATTGGGTTTCTTATATCCAAAACTTCATACTGATATGCAGACTGAAATCCATACACATGTCCATAATATTCTGAGGCTGATTATTTGCATGAGAAAAATGGTTTGACCGTCTTCCTTGAGCATATCACATTCTGACTTTATTTCGGATGATAACATATTTCAAGCATCATGCATTTTTGAGCCAAAATTTAGTATATGATCCATACCTCTGTCTAAAGATATACTGTTGATCTTGTACCTGACTTGTCTTTTTGCTGGCTGGATCATAACTGCTGTGAGGATTTTGCACTGACGGGGACTTGATGCTGATAATCAATTTAATACGCCATTGGTATTCTGAACAGATATTAATGCTATAATCCAGTTGACTGGGTAGACCAAAATTTTTAGCTGAGCTTCTTCCAAATATTTGAAATCCTTATTGCTTCTTCAAGTCCGGTGTCAGTGGATGAGCAATTCTTTATAGGGGAATAATAATGTAACACCGGGGCTGTCGTGGATTTGTCACGGCAGATGTCCTCGTGAAAGGACTTAGTCGTGGAGCCATCACTACGGGTTAACTTGAAGGGGTTAAAGCGGACACAAAGACACAAGGGTTTATACTAGTTCGGCCCCTTCGATGAAGGTAAAAGCCTACGTCTAGTTGTCATGGAATTGATGTGGTTTTGATGGCTAGGGAGCAAACAAGCTTCGCCTAGGCTCGAGTTGTTGTTGTCTGTCCTTGAACCACCGCCGGGTCGTCCCCTTATATACACGGGTGACGTCCGTCGGTCCACAGAGTCCCACACCGGTTCATACTCGTATCCCGGTTGGTCTCTCTCTATTCCTAAATTACAATACAAGTTTACATACCAAGACGGTTTACGGCTACAGGTTCTAAACTGACTACAGGCCTTGGGCCTTCATCTGCTTAATCACCTTTACACTACTAATGAAGTTAACCCGGCCCAGGTAGGCCGGTTCACGCCCAGTGGTAATATCCCCAACATTAGGCCCCAGATTGATTTGAACTGGTTCATGTCAACCCTTCACAAAAATCTTTGTCTTCAACATCTTCTGGTAATTGGTAAACTGCCATGTCGTCATTATCTCTGGTTGCTGTAAACCGGCATGACGTCATCATGAAATTAACTTTTATAACGCCTTCTTCTATTAATAGATCTGCAATACCCAAGGCAGCAACTCCACGTCCGAATCTTGTGGCTCCTGGATTCGCGCGCCTGACACACGTCCTTTGCCTTATAAATAGGACCTAAGGGTCATTTCTTTTTCTCCCCTTCGTCTCTTTCTCTTTGTCTTCCTCGCATCGCCAGCCTCGGAGCTTCGCCGTCGCCATTAACCTCTGCCTCGTCTTGGGCCGCTGCATCAACCTGAACGTTCCAGAGCACTGCGGTATCTTTCCGCATCTTTCTCGATTCTGGTAATCCTTCTGCTCTTCTTAACATAGATCTGTTCTAGGGTTTCATGTTGTTGCTGTGCTCCTCACTTATTCATGCTCGTACCTAGATTCCTGGATAGATCTGTGAAACCCTGCTCTGATTAGCAGTAGCTTTTTAGCATCCACCAGTAGTTTCACGCTCAAGTCCATAGATCTCATCTACATACCTGCCCATTGATTTACTTCCGCTCTGCTTTAATCTTGTGAATATTTTCTGTTTTTCTGAACTTGCTTCAGATCCATTACTACAATAGGACCTTGTGAAACCTGTTTCTGCATACTTAGCCATCCGCAACCTCAATTGCTTTCAATGTTTAGATCAGGCGGTTTAACTTAGTATAGAAAAAGTTAATAAACCGGTATATACCATTAGTCCCCTTGTTGAACCGCCAGAACTCTTTGGCCATATGATGCCACTTTATAAAAATCCGGTTTAAGTATACTGCCTCCGGTTTAGCCTTGTTCATACCAGTGCCTTCTTTTATCCAACATGTTCTTGAACCGGAATCACTTATTTCTTGTAGATCTCACCATGGCCAAACAAGTATATGAGTGCAACTGGGTTCCTTCTCGTGTCACAGAAACCCAGTTGGATGATTTAGTCTCGATTGGCGCTTTAGACAGCAAAGAGACTATCCACTGGAGGGTTCCTGGTAATGAATGTCCTCCCACACCTCAAGAGGGAGAGGTTGTGATCTTTTCGGATCACTTAGCCCGGGGCTTCAAACCGCCCGGCTCCAAATTTTACCGGGACGTACTAGCCAATTTTCAACTTCGCCCGCAAGATATTGGCCCCAATTCTGTTACCAACCTATGTCACTTCCAAGTGCTCTGTGAGGTGTACCTTCAAGAGAAACCCACAGCTGAATTGTTCAGAGACTGTTTCCACTTAAACCGCCGCACAGAATTCACTGACGGTCCCAATACCGAATTGGGCGGTATGGCAATTCAGAAAAGGAAAGAAATCACTTATCCCCATGCCAAACTACACAGTCACCCCAAGGAATGGAATGCAACATGGTTTTACTGCAAAGATACTTCCCCTGGTGATGAAAATCCTTTGCCTGGCTTTTGTCCGGAACGGCTCAGCAATACACACCCCTTCCCACAAAGGCTAAGTGCCAAGGAGAGGAGTAAATACGCTCCGCAATTATCCAAGCTCCGAGCCTTCATGGCTAACGGTTTAACATGAGTTGATCTCGCATGCTGTTGGATATCATGGAGCATACTGCCTCTCAGCCGGCGCTTCGGTTTGATGTGCAAATATATTGGCAGCATTGATGACCCACTCCGACACACCAACATCCAGCTCTCCGATGATGAAGTCACAGAGACTGTGAAGAAAATGCTGAACGAACCGGAGCATCTCTGCGCTCAAACCGGCCTGGGCCCTTTTTGTGCTACCAACAAACCGCCAGCTGTAAGATTTTGATTGTACTTTTTTATTGAACCTGTTATTGCTCTCTGTCTGACATCAACTGCTGCTTACCCAGGGTGATAATCGTTTTGGAGCAAGAAGCTTCCACAAGACAAACCGGAGAAAGCAGATCGGCCAATCCGGCCAAAGACCAAGGTCGTCAAGAAGCCTGCCAAAAAGAGGAAAACCACTGCTTCATCTGATCCGGCTGTTGATGATGATGTGGGTAACTCGGACCCTGAGGTAGAACTCGATTCACTAGGCCTACTTTTTACACGCCTTATTGATGATGATACTTGTCAGGACGACGCTGAAGCCAGTAATGCTGATGCCGCTGAGGTAATTACTCTATCTTCCGATTCGGATCCTTTGCCTTTGCCAAAATTTCGCCAGGCAAACCGGAAAGTTAAATTTTCTCATCCCCTTGCTTATTTGGATCCCAAATTTCTTATGAAGACTCAGCAACATGAAGCTCGCCGCACAACCCGGCACAGCGGCCAGGTAGTTACCTCCGCCGGTTTACCGAACAATCCAGTTCGAAAACGCCGCTCCGAGGTCTCTGACCTTTTTATTAATTTATGTCCTAAAGCGGGTTTCATCCGTCAACCTCTTAATCCGTCCGACTCCGATTATCAGGTTACTTCCCATTCTTCCTCTGGTGAATCATCGGCCACTCAGCTACCACCACTGAAAACTGTTCTGGGGTAAGCTAGACTGAACATATGCTTCTGGTATACCACGTTACAACTTATGCTGTTCCTTGACTTTTTGTTTCTCTTTCAGGGCTAAACCTAAACCAAGCAAGAAAGCCCGCCTGAATAAAGCGGCCGAGGAAGATGCTGCCCTTGAACAGGATAAAACACCAGATCTTGAAGCGTTCGTTCCTGAAGATACTCCCAATGATCCTCCTTTGCAAGATGATGCTATTACTGATAAAAGGCCTATCGATACCTCAGTCCCTGTTGACCAGCCTGCCAGCTCCGTCCGGATTGATGGATCCCGCAGTCCTTCAAAGCCTGCTGATAAACCGACCGCGCCAACGCAAACCGGCGAGTCCAAGGATGATGACGTTGTAATTACCGGCGTAGGTCGCTTTGAAACAGGGAATCCCGTCGCTTTGGCCAAGCATACTGTGAAAGAAGATTCTCCTGGTATGAACAAAGGCAAATGGGATGTTGATCTGGAAACATATGCTGCTCTGAGTGCCCAAGATGTTCATTCTGGTTATTTGAACCGGCTATATACTAGTCGTGACTGTGAAGCTGGCCTGGTAAAGATAATGAGAGATAAATTTGAGGTAACTTCCTTGCGCTTCTTCTTTCTTTAATTACTGCTACTGTATTAATCCTCCTAGCCCCTAAGGGCCGGTTTGTAATCTTCTTCAAACTGGGACTTGAATATAGTCCTCAATACTTTGAACTCCATCAATGTAGCCCCCAAGGGCCGGTTCAACTTAGTATAGTTAAACCGGGACTCCAATAAAGATTCTAACATCAGAAAATAACTGAGCAAATAGCCATTAGCCCCCAAGTGCCAAGTTGAATACCTGTATTGAGCTTGGGACTTTGCGATTTAGTAACAGATGAAAATTGAAGGTGCATTAGCCCCCAAGTATCAAGCATATAACTTGTTATGTGGTTGGTACTTCAAATTCTTGTACCATTTGTTGAAAGCCAAGCACTGTCTTTATGCAGGCTGAAGGGAGGATCAAAGAAGACCGGATTACTGATCTGCAGGAAACTTTGAAAACCCAGCAAGCTGAAGCCGACAAGGCAAGGGAAGAATTAACCAGCTCTTTGAGTATCACAAAACAGCTGAAGGAGGGCTTCTAGAAGGAGCGGACTGATTGGGCCACTGAGAAGGCCGATTTAATAAAAAGAGCTGAAAACGCTGAAGCTGCTCTTAAACCGGTGGTAGATGAGCCGACCGCCGTAAAGCGGCAAGTACATTCCATGACCGCTGCTATCTTTGGTAAGTTCCTTTTGGTTTCTTGGACAACTCTGGCCTGCTTATGATAGATCCGGTTTGTGATCTTTCCTGTATTGTTATAGGTACACGCATTGGTCATTTAGGGTCAAATGTTCGGAAGAAGTTGAAGGCTGCCTACACTTTAATTGAACAGCTGTATACCGGAGCGCAACGGATCATCACCACTGCATCTCATAACAATCTGGCACCTTCCTTAATTCAAGACACTCTTAATAGGTTGTCAATGCTTCCTGCTCGAATTGAAGAACTAAAGAAATCTGCTGCTCGGACCGGAGCCATTAATGCCTTGATCCGGGAAAAAGCATGGGTGCCGGATTTCGATCCTGTTGAAGCAGCTCAAGGCTATCCCAGCTTGAAGGAAGATGGCTCAGAGTTCAATGAAGATGATTTGAGGGCGATAAACCGTGCAGTACGCCCTCTGGCTTGTCAATTGGCTGAAGAGGCAGACTTGTCGCATTATCAAGCTCAGTACAATGATCAGAACAAACGAGTGCCTGCACCAACTCCTGAAGCGGAGAATCTGATTCCTCCAATCCGTAAGCATACTTACGCTCCTGATATTGAACCATCTTCTTTGATCCATGAAGAAGCTGTCTTTCAAGCTTTAATGGGAATCGACTGGACCACTGTTGATTTCCAGCCAATGGAGAGGAAGCTGAAGCGGCGCGGGACGACCCACAGCCGTCAGACCAGTTTGATGAATAGGCTTGAACCGGAAGCCGGTTTAAATAGCTGCTTTATTATGATCCACCGGAACAACAATGATCTTATTTGGGCACCGCGTTGCCTTGTAATAGGATAGTCAATACTTCTGCCTTAAATATGCCTTCGTGCATAAGTACTGATGCTTTTGCTTGAAATCCTCAATTTATATTTCCTGCAATCAGAAAATCTTGAACTGCGGTGGCGGTTATACCGCCAAGCGGTTTTATAACCTTGATATATATATATATATATATATATATATATATATATATATATATATATATATCAATGTATTTAAAACATATAATCAAGTATGCGATACAAAATACCTGCCATCGCTGGGCATAAAGTTGGCTTAGCCAGGCTTGAAATGGAGGGTTTATAAACCATTACCATCAAAGGGGAGAAAACAACTCCCGTGTTTTTTTAGAATGCTGGCTTCCTATGTAAACCGTGCTGGGTTATTATAATCCCCCCTGCCACTCCATGATGTTAACAGGAAAGTTAAACCGAGCATATGTCTCCGGATTAAAAATGAACTGAATCCCGTCAGCTGAACCGGAAAAAGATGTTGGTGGTTTAAAGGAAGCACAACAAAAATTAAAGATAGTCATAAGAGAATTATGGAAGCAAAGGCAATGATAAAAAACCGTTTGCAAAAACATGCTTTACTGAGCTGATCAGATGGTGTTACCATGGTCGGACAGGACCAAGCCCCCAATAGGAGTGACAATGGTTCAAGTCTGCCAGGTCCCCAAATGAAACCGTGGCAATTATGCTGATCAAGAGGCATGGCAATGGTTCGGGTTCGACCAAGCCCTCAAGTGATTTTGTGGCCTTAGGACGATCAAGAGGCGTGACCGGTTCAGACTTGACCATGTCCCCAAGTGATCTGGTGGCTTTCGCCTATCAAAAGGTGTCGCGTTGGTTCGGACACGACCAAGGCCCCAAGTGATATCACAAAACTTTTTGAAAAGCAAATTTCAAGGGGTAAACCGGAGGCCGTTTTAAAACAGAACCACTCCATGTAACCACGCATGATATGAAAGGACAGAGACCCCGCTTTAGCTGAGGCTCCGGTTTTATTATATCAATGATAACATATACACTGCCATAATATGTACATAGATAGAGCCGATGGCTCAAGTGTAGGAAGGCCGAAGATGAGCTATATTCCACGGCATGTTGGTCTCCTCCGCTGATGTGCGTGAGTCCTTATGCTCTCGAATATCAATCAGATAGTATGACCCGTTGTGCAGATTCTTGCTGACCATGAAAGGTCCCTCCCAAGGTGGGGATAACTTATGCATATCCGTCTGATCTTGGATGAGCCGAAGCACCAAATCTCGTTCTTGAAAAGTTCTGGTTCTGACCCGGCGACTATGATAGCGACGAAGATCTTGTTGATAAATCGCCGAGCAGGCAGCCGCTATGTCACGCTCCTCATCTAATAGGTCCAAAGTGTCTTGCCGTGCTGTCTCATTGTCCGCTTCAACATAAGCCGCCACACGAGGCGAATCGTGCCGGATATCACTAGGGAGAACCGCCTCTGCTCCGTAGACCATAAAAAATGGTGTGTATCCTGTAGATCGGTTGGGCGTAGTGTTGATACTCCATAGCACAGATGGTAGCTCTTCAACCCAACATCCCGGTGTCCTTTGCAATGGAACCATAAGCCGGGGTTTGATGCCTCGCAAAATCTCTTGATTAGCTCGTTCTGCCTGCCCATTGGACTGGGGGTGAGCCACTGATCATACATCAAGCCTGATGTGCTCACGTTCACAGAATTCCTTCATAGCACCCTTGGATAAATTGGTACCATTGTCAGTAATGATACTGTGTGGAAAGCCAAACCGGAAAATCACCTTTTTAATGAACTGCACCGCTGTAGCTGCATCACACTTGCTGACAGGCTCCGCTTCAACCCACTTGGTAAACTTGTCAACTGCCACCAAAAGGTGGGTTTTCTTATCCTTGGATCTTTTAAAAGGTCCGACCATATCCAGCCCCCATGTTGCAAACGGCCAAGTAATTGGAATCATCCTCAATTCTTGAGCCGGCATATGAGCACGCCTTGAAAATTTCTGACAGCCATCACACCGTTTAACCAAGTCCTCCGCATCAGCATGAGCTGTCAACCAGTAAAACCCGTGACGAAACGCCTTAGCCACCAGAGACTTTGAACCAGCGTGATGACCACAATCCCCTTCATGGATTTCGCGTAAAATTTCACAACCTTCCTCAGGAGAGACGCAGCATTGAAATGCCCCTGATACACTGCAATGATGCAATTCGCCATTGATAATTGTCATAGATTTGGATCGACGGACTATCTGCCTGGCTAGAGTCTCATCCTCTGGCAACTCTCCCCGGTTCATGTACGCAAGATAAGGAACTGTCCAATCTGGTATAACATGCAGGGCTGCCACCAATTGAGCCTCTGGATCAGGAATAGCCAAATCCGCTTCACCCAGGAGCTTGACTGACGGATTGTGCAACACATCCAGAAAGACATTAGGCGGGACCGGTTTACATGGGAGCCCAACCGACTTAAAGCATCTGCCGCTTCATTTTTTCGGCGATCCACGTGATCCACCTGATAATCCTTGAAGTGACCTGCAACAATGTCCACCTCACGACGATATGCAGCCATGAGTGGGTCTTTAGAATCCCAAGTACCAGACACCTGTTGAGCTACGAGGTCTGAATCACCGAAGCACTTAACCCGACTTAGATTCATCTCTTTAGTCATACAGAGACCATGGAGCAAGGCTTCATACTCAGCTGCATTATTAGTACAAGGGAACATTGAGCGGAGAACATAACAAAACTTATCACCTCGTGGGGAAGTTAACACGACACCAGCCCCCGAGCCTTCCAATTGCCTGGATCCATCAAAATGTATAGTCCAATATGTGTGATCCATCTTCTCCTCTGGTGCTTGCAACTCAGTCCAATCATTGATGAAATCGACAAGTGCTTGAGACTTCACCGCCGTCCGGGGTACGTACTTCAATCCGTGCGGCCCAAGTTCTATAGCCCACTTGGCAATCCGGCCAGTCACCTCCCGGTTCTGTATGATATCGCCCAAGGGAGCTGAACTGACCACTGTGATAGAGTGCCCTTGGAAATACTGCTTCAACTTCCGGCTTGCCATGAAAACTCCATATACCAGCTTCTGCCAATGCGGATATCTTTGCTTGGAGTCAATAAGCACCTCGCTGATATAGTAAACCGGCCGCTGAACCGGATACTCCTTGCCTGCCTCCTTGCGCTCTACCACAATAGCCACGCTAACTGCACGAGCATTGGCCGCTACGTATAACAATAACGGCTCCTTGTCGACCGGAGCGGCAAGAACGGGCGGATTGGCTAATTGCCGCTTCAAGTCCTCCAACGCTTCATCAGCAGCTGGACTCCAGCAGAATTGATCTGTCTTTCTCAACATCTGGCATAAAGGGATGGCCTTCTCTCCGAGGCGGCTGATAAACCGGCTCAGTGCGGCGATCTGGCCCGCCAAACGCTGAACATCGTTGATACACTTCGGTTTAGCCAGGGAGGTGATAGCCGCAATCTTCTCTGGATTAGCCTCAATTCCTCTGTTGGACACAAGAAAGCCCAGTAACTTGCCTGCTGGAACACCAAAAACACATTTGGTAGGATTAAGCATCATCTTATAAACCCGCAAGTTGTCAAAGGTTTCCCTTAAATCATCAACCAGCGTCTCCTTCTGCCTTGACTTGACCACAATATCATCCACATAGGCGTGCACATTGCGGCCGATCTGTTTATGCAGGCAATTCTGTACACACCTCTGATAAGTGGCTTGGGCGCTCTTGAGCCCAAAAGGCATAGATACATAGCAGAAGGCTCCAAAGGGAGTAATAAACGCCGTCTTCTCCTGGTCCTTAACCGCCATTTTGATCTGATGATACCCAGAATACGCATCCAAAAAACTCAAACGCTCACAACCCGCCGTGGCATCAATAATCTGGTCAATGCAAGGGAGGGCAAAAGGATCCGCTGGACAAGCCTTGTTAAGGTCCGTATAATCCACACACATACGCCAAGTGCCGTTTTTCTTAAGAACCAGCACCGGATTAGCAAGCCACTCTGGATGAAACACTTCAATGATAAAACCAGCTGCTAAGAGCCTGGCTACCTCCTCCCCAATGGCTTTGCGCCTCTCTTCGTTAAACCGGCGGAGAAATTGCTTTACCGGTTTATACTTGGGATCAACATTAAGAGTATGCTCAGCGAGTTCCCTCGGTACACCTGGCATGTCAGAAGGCTTCCATGCAAAAATTTCCCGATTCTCACGGATGAACTCGATGAGCGCGCTTTCCTATTTAGGGTCCAAGTTGGCACTGACAGTGAACTGCTTGGACGAATCGCCAGGCACGAAATCAACAAGCTTGGTCTCAGCCGCTGATTTGAACTTCAGATCTGAATCATGCTCCGTAGTTGGCTTCTTCAAAGGGGTCATGTCCGCCGGATCAACATTGTCCTTATAATACTTTAACTCCTCCGTGGCACAAACCGACTCTGCATAGGCCGCATCACCTTCCTCACATTCCAAAGCAACCTTGCGGCTCCCATGAACCGTTATTGTCCCTTTGTGACCCGGCATCTTGAGCTGCAAATAGATATAACAAGGCCGTGCCATGAACTTGGCATAAGCCGGCCGCCCAAACAAGGCGTGATACGGGCTCCGGATCTTCACCACCTCAAAGGTTAGTGTCTCGGATCGGGAATCATGCTCGTCCCCAAAAGCCACCTCCAGGGCTATCTTACCAACAGGATATGCTGATTTTCCAGGCACCACACCATGGAACACCATATTAGACGGTCTGAGATCCTTGTCTATTAGCCCCATGCGGCGGAATGTCTCATAGTACAGGATGTTAATACTGCTCCCTCCATCCATGAGTACCTTGGTGAATTTATAACCTCCCACCTAAGGGTCTA
>NC_041381.1:631554411-631592162 GCF_002162155.2 Triticum dicoccoides
CCTCCCTGCTCCACACGATAGGCTGCTCTGACCAACGTAAATAACGCGGTACGGCCGGTTCAACAGAGTTCACTGCTCGCTTATGAAGTTTCCGGTCGCGCTTATCCGAGCTAGTTGTGAAAACGTGATACTGCCCATTGTTCAACTGTTTTGGCTGGCTCTGATAACCCGACCGCTGCTGCTGCTGCTGTTGGTTGTAACCCCCTTGACCGTTCTGATTATCCTGGTCATTATTACCGCCCTGATTGAAACCTGAACCGGAAGCTCCATCGTGACCCGGCCCATGGAAACCAGATCCTGAGCCACCACCTGATCCACGGTCATACCGGAAGGCATTAGAGTTTTTAAATTCCTGCATAATGAAACAATTATTCCAAAGGTGGTTAGCCGGCGCCTCCTTCGTCCCGTGTTTTGGGCAAGGCTGATTCAGCAAATAGTTTAAGCGATCCGGGTTTGGATTTGGAGCCCCATTATGATTCGCTGCTTTACCTCTGCGCCGCTGACCCTTGTCCTGCGCATTAGTGTTAGCCACAAAGTCCATGCTGCCGTCCGCCTTACGCTTGCCTCCGTTTCCATGGCCCGCCGGTTTGTATTGATGCCCCCTAGAGTTGCTATTCTTTTTCCCTTCCCTACTTCGTCATCGTCAGTCTCAGGATCCTTGGTACTATCAGAATCAGCATACTTCACTAAAGCGGCCATGAGAGTTCCCATATCATTACAGAACCGCTTCATACGCCCTAACTTTTGCTTTAGAGGCTTAAACCGGCAGTTGCCCTCCAGGGTTAAGATCGCAGAGTTAGCATTGATCCTGTCAGACGAGTGCAAGACTTCAGAAACGCGGCGTACCCAATGGGTTGTTGACTCTCCATCCTCCTGAACACAAGCCGCCAAGTCTACTATGGATTTAGGCTGCTTACACGTATCTTTCAAATTTTGGATAAACCGGGTCCACAACTGGGCCCATGAACTGATAGAATTAGGCGGCAGGCCCTTCAACCAAGTACGGGCTGTGCCTTCAAGCATCATGGTGAAGTACTTTGCACACGCGGTCTCATCCACATCCAGCATCTCCATTGCCATCTCGTAACTCTTTACCCACGCTTCTAGAGATAAATCAGCAGTGTAATTGGGCACCTTGCGTGGGCCCTTAAAGTCCTTGGGCAGGCGTACATTGTGTAAAGCGGGGACTAAACAGGGTACTCCCAAACTAGATGCGACCCCTGGCCCGGTAGAGGTGGTAGGACGAACCGGTGTAAGCTGATCTACCGCGTTCTGTGCTGCTAACTCGGCTTCTCTTCATGCTCGGGCCCGGTCCACGACATCTTGAGCATCGTGAACACCACCGGCCGGGTTATTGCCACGGGCCGCTTCACGGCCCCGCGCATTGCTTGATATGGCCGGTTCATCCAGGCACCTACTATAGCTCCGGCTTGGACGAGGTGTGGAATGAATCCGATCGCGGCTGTATGAATATGCCTCCTATTGTATCAAAGCGGTCCGGAGAAGTTCCTTAACCCAGCGCGTCTCTATTGCTTGCGGAGAGTCTCCTTCGACTGGGATAGCTTCTAATCGCGCAGCAGCTGCGACAAGATTGTCCATAGGATTAAAATAATGACCCAGAGGTGTCTGGACCGGCGGAAAATCAATGTTCTGCCGAGTAGGTTCCATCAGGCGGGGTTGGACCGTCGCTCCTGGCCCTGGTGCCTCGACCCGGTTTACCTCCAAGTGCCTGGCAGATTACTGGTTCCCGCTCCCGGAGTGTGAAAGAGATTTCGAGGGTCGAACCCTAACGGCAGGCGTGATCTGTGCTTCCGCTTCAAGACTTCATGTGATGCATTCTGGTCGAGCATAAGTTTATAGGCCTGGGCGTCCAAAGCGGCCCGCTCTACGGCCATCCTGTCCTTTTCTGCTGCCAAGTCGGCTTTGGCTTGTGCGATCTGCTCTCTCACTTTTGCAATCTCTGCATCATGGGCCTCCTGATCCGCCGGATTGGCCTCTGCCATAAGTACAGCTAGTGCATCAAACAGGTCAGACAGAACTTGAACCGGTGGGCGCACAAGGCCTCCTGCCCCTGCTGCCGTGCTGATCCGGAGAGCATTGCTGCTGCAGTCGAGGAGTGATTCACCGCCTGTGTACCGGCCATGAATATTCCAACCCGGTTGATCTGCTCAGGAGGGTCCGGAATACTGTCGCCATCGGAACAGCCCCTAATCTGGTCGTCTTGCAACTGATACAATGATTCTGTCTCTCCAGTTGAGGACTCGTCGCCGGAATAGACGACGGTCTCGCTACCATATTCTGACTCGTTCCCATGCTCTCCTCCGTGGATGACTCCCACGAAGGCACGCCTCACGGCCGGTTTAACCTGGGTAGATCTCGCACGCTGAGCCGTCTCGACGAGGTCGGTGCGGATGTCCGGCTCAGGCCCAGGCTCACCAATCTTGCTGATAAAAACGTGTATGCCACCAAAGGGGACCCAGTACCCGTACTCGATCGAGCCGGCTTCAAGACCCCATCCTGCATCGTCGATGTAGAGCTTGCCGCGACGACTCTTGGTCATCCGACCCACAGCATAGCCTTCGAGTCCTTTGAGATTGCCCTCCAAGATCATCAAACCATCATGCGATAGCCCCACGGTGGGCGCCAACTGTCGTGGATTTGTCACGGCAGATGTCCTCGTGAAAGGACTTAGTCGTGGAGCCATCGCTACGGGTTAACTTGAAGGGGTTAAAGCGGACACAAAGACACAAGGGTTTATACTAGTTCGGCCCCTTCGATGAAGGTAAAAGCCTACGTCTAGTTGTGATGGAATTGATGTGGTTTCGATGGCTAGCGAGCAAACAAGCTTCGCCTAGGCTCGAGTTGTTGTTGTCTGTCCTTGAACCGCCGCCGGGTCGTCCCCTTATATACACGGGTGACGTCCGTTGGTCCACAGAGTCCCACAACGGTTCATACTCGTATCCCGGTTGGTCTCTCTCTATTCCTAACTTACAATACAAGTTTACATACCAAGCCGGTTTACGGCTACAGGTTCTAAATCAACTACAGGCCTTGGGCCTTCATCTGCTTAATCACCTTTACACTACTAATGAAGTTAACCCGGCCCAGGTAGGCCGGTTCACGCCCAGTGGTAATATCCCTAACAGGGGCCCAAAAAGAAAGAAGCCAAAAGAAAACTCAACTAAACAAAAGCACACAGCAACAATCAATTCACACACAATCAATGTCACATATTACTGCTAGTCAGCCAATATGCATGCCTACTTAAGCACACAAACCTCGAGGGATCTCCGGTTCTATGATCTAGCATGCTGTGATGATGTGCACGAGGACGAATAAATGTGTGGAATAGTTGGTGTAAACAGCGCTACACCAAGTGCTAGCTTAGCCAGGGGGCAACCTGAACTAGCTCGGGGGCGAGGACGTACTCGGTAATCGTGTAGTGGGACACGAAGGTCGCAACCACATTATGATCAAGCGGACGGAAAAAGATCCATACTCGTCCAAGAAATAGGATAGCAGGGAAAAACTGAGGCTGCCGACATTGCCCTTTCTTGATAACTAAGATCATTAAGGGTTGTCAACACGATAAAAGAATGATCCGGGACAGAAATGTGTCCATCACCAAAATGATAGACGGGACTGAGAGAAAGACATCGGCGTGATACCTGAGCACCATTTTTGCAAACAGTGTCGGGATCACTTGGCATCACTCAGCTGGGACAGAAATGGCACCAAACACTGAAATAAAAAGGAACTGGAGAAATGCAAAGCTTGAGCTGTAATGGATCCGAACCGATGCCAGCTACACTCACTAGATAAACCGTTAGTAAAATATATATTCTATATGCATGCTATGCAACAAACAAATGCAGCAATCAAATGCAATGATCAAACCAGACTCTATACTACCGATTTCTACCGGTTCCTACCGCTCGCGCTGACTAGGGCGTCCTACAGCCAGACCTGCTCTGATACCAAGCCTGTGGCACCCCGACTCAGAGAAACCGAAATGCCCCATATCCAGCCCAGAGATCGAGCAGAAGTCTTTGAAATACGGCACTACTTGACACAGGACAAACTAGCTCTTATTATAAGAATAATAATACAAGGGTCTGATGTTACAAAGGTTCACATCAGCATGGCGACACTACGCCTGCGATACTACACTTGCTCTATGCTAGCAGCAGAACAACTCTTAGCAGCGGAAATCTTCTAGCAGCGGAACAACGACGAAGGTGGTGAACTCCACTCTGCAGGGACTCTAGCTGGGACACGATCTAGCTCGCACGAACGGAAACCACGGCAAGCAATCAAGCAATATCTGCATCACCTGCAATCTGGCATGACACGCAAGGTCAGTACATTGAATGTACTTGCAACCTCACAACAACCAAAAACATCAAGGCAAGACAACAACATAGCATTAAGCAGGTTAATTAAATTAGCAGCTACCATGATACAACATCAACTACTAAGCATGATATGAAGCTACTACAATACTGATAAATCACCATCTCCGATCTCCATAACCATATCTCTCTTGGCTAACCGGCCAAGCAATATACCATCTCGATCACCTCGTGATCAAAACCAAACTGTAACCGTGATCCTTACGGCAATCGCAACCTGACATATAAATGGCCCGTGATCCTTACGGCGATCACAACCCGACCAATAAATGGCCCATGGTCCTTATGGCAATCACAACCAGACCAATACTTGGCCAATCTGTACTGCTCCAAATATCCACATATCCATCACCTATAAGTCATTCCGTCATGTGAGTGTTGATCGAACGGTGTACCCTAGTACGAACCCATGCCCATGACCGAGGACAGGGCTATCGATAGATTAAACACACACGCTGCAGAGGTAGCGCACTGTACCCACACCACAGAACCCATGACCTCACACTCCCATTCGGGTGGACCAACGGCGTTCCGACAAAACCAATCTACTGCCATGACACTCTCCCAGCCACTCTGACTCTCTCCCCTCTGGTCTAAGTCATGCGTGGCCCCGTGTCTACCTCTAGACACAACGACCACCATCGTGGCCCTATCCACTCTGGGACCCTTGCGCAAACTCAAACTAAAACTGGGCACACAAGGCTTATGTCCGCCTACCTGATCAGGGTAGCGCACGCCCATAACCTTTCCTCGTTAGAGGCACCGGTGAGAGGCATGACAATAGACCGCATTAGGGCCGTCCCATACCAGCAAATGTGGTTGCACTGGAAAAGCTCGATTCGGTGGCACCTGACCAACTTACTTACGGAATTTATCTCCAAAAATATAACCATAATAACTGATACTCCAATGTCAACCGTCAAACTATAATCCAAGTCATAGCAATATCCAACAAATAATCCAAGCATAGTATCGTCATCTCAAAATACTCTGAGGATAGCATAACACTACTATCATGATGAATAATAACACTACTACTCCAATGTGCAAGAACAAGCTATCCAACTAAGATCCACATGTAAACATCATCCCCGAAACAATACTCCAAGCAACAGAACATCAACTAGCATCATGAAAATAATCATACTAACCACTAATAATCCAAAAGTAGCATGATATCCAAAGTAGTACTCCAAGAATATAATCACAGATGTCATCATGAAACAATCATAATACTAGCCACTAATATTCCAAAGGCAACATGATACTCATCAACTACAACGTAACTCCTAGTAATCCAAACAATAGCATGGCAATAAGAAGATCAAAATAATACTCCGAGAAAATGCCATGCACAAAGTCATGTTGCTAAAGCAATATTTTAAACAAGTTCAAAATGAAATAAACCATGTCACTGCATTGCAATCATGCAAAATGGAGGGTGTGGCTTGCCTGGGGTGGAAGAAATCATCGGAAGAAAGTGCAAGAAACTCGCAGAATGAATCATTGGAAAACCTTCTCTCCCGGAGAGGGCTGAATAAGGGCAAGGGCATAATGCTCATTTTCACAGTGTCAAACCATAGGGAAAGTGACATCAACAGAAAGGCCTCGACGAAACAAAGAAGTGGGCTTTGGAATCACCTCATTTGGAGTTATGGATAAAAAGATATGGATGTTTTTCTGCTAGGGACCCATCTGTAATGAAAATCTTTTCAACCAGGGGCCTGAACAGAAAAATGGAAAGCGTAACGAGGGAAATACGCCTTCACCTTATCCGTTAGAATAGTGGCGAGGCTGATGCGTGCGGGTCCCACGGATGGGGCCCGTCACTTATCCACCTGGCGCTAACCGGTCAACAACGAGTGGCTGACCAGGGGGGTCCACAGGGCGGTGGGGCCCGCCTGGCCGGCCTTCTTCTTCCTCCCGCCTTGACGCATCGGGCCGAGCAGGGGAGCTCACCCCGACGAGGCTCGCCGGCGCTCCCGGCCACCACACGGGGCGCGCGACCTACCGACGAGCTCAGCAGGGTGAGGCGGATCCATTCCGCAAGGGCACAGACGCCGAGGAGGATCAGAGCGACTAGGGCGTGGACTCTGGTGGGGTTAGCTTCGAGAGGAGTTGGGCTCGCGGCTAGAGGAGCTCTGGCGAGGGGGAGAGGGGCTGGGGATGGTCGCCGGAGTCTTGGCGGTCTACTGGAGGTGGAAGGAGTGAGGGAATGGCTCGGGCTCAGGCTAATCTAGCCGGGCCGAGGCAGCGGCCATGGCGGCAAAGGGAGGGCATGAGAGCTTCTCCCGCTCGGGTGAGTGGACGGGAAGAGAGCTGGGAGTGAGGCAAAGAGCTTGGGGCGATCGGGAGGCCTCGGGGCTGCTATATACAGGCGGGGCGAGGGGCACGGCCTCGGGTGCCGCCGGGCACGTCCGGCCGAAGCTCTGGCGACGACAGCGATCACGGGAGGGCGCGGGATCATGATGAGGGAGGTGCGGACGAGCGACCGTGGTGCACAGGGAAGGAGGGGCCGAGGGGAAATAGAGGAAGAAACTGAGCGCCATTAAAGCTCGGTCGGCCACAGTGCTCCCGTGGGCGAGCATCGGCGAGCGTCGACGAGGGGTTTTACGGCGAGGGAGAGAGGTCTAGGAGGACGGCGATGACGCGGTAAATCTATTAGACATGCTCGTGATCGCTGAGACGCCGAGTAGAGGAGAGGCCCGAGCAAGAAACCAATTTGGACGCAGCCATTGCATGCCAAAGCGGTGGTCACCACGCGCACTGGTGCACACAGTGCCACAAACGATGCCAAGAGATGTCTGGGGGTTAGTCCTTCCTGGGTAGGTCTCAACTACTATGGTAACTTGGTTAAAACTGTTACGGTTAAATGGTAGTCACCCTCTGAAGTTTACTACAGTAAACTTGGGTGAGCACAGGTGATCAACATGAAGGGTTTTGGAGCCAAAGAGTTTGTCTGCGAGGTTGAGGTAAAGAAGGACTTACATCCTGGTAAGTTTGAGGAGATTTGGATAAATATTTAGTGTAGTTGCTTAACAACCACATAATTCGGTCAGAAATGAAGATCATGATGATGCTCTCACATAGAGTGTCAACTTGGGCTATGATTGGGCAAAGCTGGGTCATTTGTTCATATGAAGATGCTGTAAAAAGCTCATGCCAAATGGCACTTGCTTCACAAAAATCTCTACTGACCAGAAACTTGAAATAATTTTGGTGGTCAAATGGCTGAATGAAATGATGCCAAATTGGGTGGAGAGATGTTTTATGGGTATAATAATGATCTGGTATTTTCTCAGAATTTTGGAAGCAATATAAAATATACTTGCTTCACAACCTGAAAATATTGCCAGGATCAAAGATTTGCTCCTGTGCTCACATAGATGATTGGATGGGGTTACAAATGGGTGGAGGGGGTTAAAATGAGCACATTCAGGAGTGTGCAAAAAGTTCAACTCACTTGGGTACTCCTAGCTAGTACTTCCTTCACACAGTCTTCTGTCTGATAGAAACTTTGAAAATTCACTGAGGAAGATTAGCTAGGCAAATAAATTTGAACTTGTGCATGAGGCAATTATTTGTATATATAAACATGCCCAAAAATGTTGGGAGGCACTAGGAGAAATATAAATGACACTTCCTTCACATAGTGCCACTCAGGGCAGAATAGAAAAAGGATTATTGGTGAATTATTTTTGAACTGTCCAAGGAAATGTTTGGGCATATTTGAGCTATATATGACCCAAAGGAATTATGAGAATTATTTGGGAATTTTTGGATGGACATAAATATAGGTTGCTTCACAACCTAGGGCAGATAGGGTTATTCCTTTAATGAAAAAGGAATTTTCCCTGGAAAAAGAATTTAGGGTTTGGTCAAGGAGTGAAGTGACATGATCTTGGCAAGGTTTTGAGAATGATGAGCCACTTGGGAGGAGGAATGAGGATGATTTCCCAGGTGGCAAGGCCACAGAACCACTCCAAAAAGAAAAACAGAGCAACAACCAAATAAACTAGAAGAAAAATAAAAGGGCCAAAATCTAGGCTGTTACAAAACCGGACTCCGTTTTCTCGCACGATACTTCTTTTGGTCGGTAAAAAATCATTATATAATCTCCCGAAGGTTTTGACCACCATACCATGGCAAAATCCTCTGTCTTTGTTTCGAGTTGTTTCCTGTCAGATTTGTCAAGGCCAGGCATCATGTCGTCACCCTCCTCCAACTATGAAGGCAACTATGCTTGGTTGATGAAGATGAAGCTGAAGAGAGAAGAACCTGGGGAGATCAACAAGGATGATAGGATCAGGAAGGTCATGGAGGATTGTCGGTGTCAAAACTGGCGGATCTCGGATAGGGGGTCCCGAACTGTGCGTCTAGGCGGATGGTAATAGGAGACAAGGGACACGATGTTTTTACCCAGGTTCGGGCCCTCACGGTGGAGGTAAAACCCTACTCCTGCTTGATTAATATTGATGATATGGGTAGTACAAGAGTAGATCTACCACGAGATCAGAGAGGCTAAACCCTGGAAGCTAGCCTATGCTATGATTGTTGTTCGTCCTACGGACTAAAACTCTCCGGTTTATATAGACACCGGAGAGGGCTAGGGTTACACAGAGTCGGTTACAATGGGAGGAGATCTTCATATCGTATCGCCAAGCTTGCCTTCCACGCCAAGGAAAGTCCCATCCGGACACGGGACGGAGTCTTCAATCTTGTATCTTCATAGTCCGGGAGTCTGGCCAAAGGTCTTAGTCCGGCCATACAGACACCCCCTAATCCAGGACTCCCTCAGTAGCCCCTGAACCAGGCTTCAATGACGACGAGTCCGGCGTGCAAGTTGTCTTCGGCATTGCAAGGCGGGCTCCTGCTCCGAATATTTCATAGAAGATGTTGAACACCAGGATAGTGTCCGGCTCTGCAAAATAAGTTCCACGCTCCACCGTAGAGAGAATAATATGTGCACCAATCAGATCTGCGACGTACTCCGTGACGTCACGGCCAGGCTTTCACTCAAATCGTTTTACTGTTCCACCCCAGCGCGTTTAGCGAGGCGGTTTCCTTGGCACGTCTTGTCAAAACAGAGATCGTGTCCCCTTATTCCGGGATTCTCATCAATACGGGCGTGGGTAACCCAACCGTGCCTTTGGTATGACTCCATAATTGAAAGCGAGTCTCAAACGGTTACGTGGAGGGCTCTTGGTATTCATCTCCTTTATAAAGGAACCAAGGCCCGGCTCCCTTCTTCTCAAACCAATCAAATCTGCCCCTCGCTTCGAGTTCCAACACCCAAGGCTCTAGTTTTAGGCGCTTCGGACTTTTGACGATGTTCGGCTCCGACCTTCAAGGCCGGTGGATGCCTTCCTCCATTACGGAAGAAGATGTGCGAAAGCTGAGAGATGCCAGGTATCTAACCGGCGAAATCTCGCATAGACTGCCTGCTCAAGGGCAAGCTATTCCCGCTCCCCAGCCCGGTGAAAGCGTGGTGTTCGCATCTCACTTCCTTCGGGGGCTAGGCTTCCCGATCGATCCCTTCGTGAGGGGGCTTATGTTTTACTATGGGCTGGAGTTCCACGACCTAGTTCTGGAGTCCATCCTCCAGATCTCATCATTCATTGTCGTGTGCGAGGCCTTCCTCCATATCACTCCTCACTTCGGATTGTGGCTAAAAACCTTCAAAGTGGAACCGAAAATGATCGAGGGGCAGCACACTGAGTGCGGAGGAGCTATAATGAGAAAGATGGACGACGCTCTATGGCCAGAAGGCTCTTTTCAAGAGGAGCTCGGCTTATGGCAACGGGACTGGTTTTACATCACAGCCCCCAGGGGCACCACATGGGTGGCACCACCTACTTTTCGCTCGGGTCCCCCACCACGACTGGCGTCATGGGTTAATGAAGGACTTATCTGGGGGCCGCCCAAAGACATGCCCTTGCTGCAGGGCCATATTCGAGATCTTCTAGAAAGAGATATCAATTTGACTGTAGTGGCGCAAGTCATGGTGATTCGCCGCACACTGCCCTGCAAACGCCGACCTCTCCGCCTGTGGGAGTTTAATCCGGAGGGACCGCGAGTCCTACAATATTTCATGGGAATGACACCCGTGGAGATGTACAAATTGTTCTTCGGATTGCAAGCAAGGTGTCCGGATTTGTCCCAGGACGCAGGTCTGAGCTGCAATCGCCCGGATGCTAAAGTAAGTAGCCCCGTATTTGGACACACCATCCATATTTTTATCAAAATTACCCTTTAGCAGAGTTTTCCTTTGAACATGAGTGGATAGCGAAGGCAAAGCTTATCAGGTGTCCAGCCCCCCTGACCGAGACCGTGCAGAATCCCATGCTGACCAGGATGCTGGAGGTCGCGCTTTCGGCGGAAGGCGAAGGGGGGAACCAAGGAGCTACCGCCTCCGCGAAGGAGGCTATTAGGAAGGGAAGAATCGAAAATTCCCCCGACCAGGGAAAGAAAAGGACTGCCTCTGAAGACCCGGAGGTGATAACCTCAAAACGGGGGAAGAAATCTTCGCCAGAGGGTTCGGCACCGGAGAACGCCCCGGCCGAATCGCCCCCTAAAGGGGACCCGCTCTCCCCCGAGACGTAAGTGAAGGGATGTCAGGACCCCGACTCAATGCCACATCGATCTAGCATGTAACACCTCATATCACTTTGCGGCCTCACGCACGGTATTCCCACGGGTGTCGCCCTACCTTTGCCCGGGACCGTTTGCGCCTTTTGGCGCACGTATATGATAGTGTCGCTAGCATCCATATGATAAGGAGCCCGGGCTGACATGGCTAGTCGTAAACCCAAAGTGGCACAGACTTACAGGGACATGCATCCATGACCCAGTATCGAACGTGTCGGTCATCAGCAAGTGAATCCAGGCTATAGCACTGGGCTAGCAGGACTCCGGTATTCATCGCGTGACATTTCCCCGAAGGGACAGACACAGGAACGAAGAAGGACACATGCCGGCCAGCCTAAGTGTTCCGGAGCAGTAGCAAGCTACCATGGCTCGGTGGAAACACTTGGAGACATTTCCCGGTAAGAGAGGCTACTAAAGATAAACAACTAGATGGTCAGATCCCACACATACCAAGCATTTCAATAACATACACACAATATGCTCGATATGTGCAAATACAACATGGCATCACAACATGACTCTACGACTCAAGTAATTTATTCAATAGGCTCCGATGAGCGAGATATTACAAACATGGGTCTCATGACCCAACAATCAGAGCATACAAGTCAAAGCACATGCGGAAGCTTATCATGTCTGGGTACAGACATCTATAAATGAAAAAGGCTGAGAAGCCTGACTATCTACCAGATCCTGCCAAGGGCACAAGATCGTAGCTGAGGTAACAAGCTAAACGTCGAAGTCCACGTGGAACTACTAGCGAGACCGAAGTCTCTCTGCAAAAACATAAAACAGGCAAACGTGAGTACAAATGTACCCAGCAAGACTTACATCAGAACTATCTACATATGCATCATTATCAACAAAGGGGATGGTGGGGTTTAACTGCAGCAAGCCAGCTTTGACTCGGTGGCTATCCTAAAGTACGACTGCAAGTAACTCTTTTGAGGTGGCGCACACGAGTCCACATATTCACCATATCAATACACCACTATGGATCCGCTCCCGTCTCCCTACGAGAGCGCCATCCATAGCACTCACGCTTATCTTGCGTATTTTAGAGTATCCACTTTCACTTGTCTATGAACTGATATAAGCAACCCAGAAGTCCTTTTCCGCGGACACGACTATTCGAATAGATGATGTTAACCCTGCAGGGGTGTACTTCTTCACACACGCTCTCATCACTTACCGCCGTTTACACGACATGTACTCGGCAACCTTCAAGCGGAAGCCCAACGTGGGTGTCAGCCACGGCCTACCTAAACACTCGAGTCTCTAGTCCAGGTTTATCGCCTATTCGGGTTCCATCCATGAGGAGATCCGGCCGGAGTTTCGCTCACAGCCCCAAACGATGTGAACAGGGTTCCCGAGACACCAAACGGGCGCCCGGTACACCGTGCCACGTGCCTACCGCATCACAGCCCACCCCTCCGGTCAGCACTGCCCACGGCCTCCAGCATACTACAAACACCAGAAACTACTTGCAACTCCTGGACAGAGGACAAGGGTGGTCAAGAAGCCGAGAGGGTCCATTGGTTTCGGGCCCAATGCGTGGTAGTAGCTGAATCATGGATCACAAACACAGAACTCAGTTCCTGAGGACGGCTTCAATGAGACAACCCACCATGTACTCCTAGATGGCCTCTCACCGCTACCTTTACCAAATTGTGTTCACACACTTAGCTCACACACAATAGGACATGTTCACACACCTCTGATTCATTCCCGATGAATCAGACCTGACACAACTCTAAGCAGTAGCAGGCATGACAAAGAAGCAAGAATGAGTAGGCACAACAGGGCTCAAACAACTCCTACTCATGCTAGTGGGTTTCATCTATTTACTGTGGAATGACAAGTCATGCAGAGGATAAAGGGGTTCAGCTACCGCAGCAAGTAACAGATGAATCGCTGTTGTCCTAATAAAGTAAAAGAGAGCAGGAGTGAGAGAGTGGGATTATATCAGAATGAACAAGGGGGTTTTGCTTGCCTGGCACTTCTGAAGATAACATTGAGTCTTCATCAGTGTCAACGATCATAATGTCGGAACATCGTCTACCGGGAGGGAACAGATACCGGCAACAAAGAAGAAAAACAATCAATGCAATGCACAATATGATGCATGCTCATGACATGGCAATATGAATGTGTTTGAGCTAATGCAACTAGCAACAGATTAAATGAAGTTGGTTTGAATGCAAGATTCAAATTCAAACTCCATATGTGATTATTCAAATGCCATTTAATTGATTTGTGCTAAACAGCAGCTATAAGAAGTTCTAACATGCATGAAAATGGTACAGATGGATTCCTTGAATTTTTCTGATAATTTTTCATATATGAATTATTTAATTTGGAGTTACGGTTGGATTTCTATGATTTATTGAAGTTTAGGGCATTTTCTGAATAATAATAAATCCAGAAATGATTTATGGCGTCAGCACCACGTCACTATGACGTCAGCAGAGTCAACTGGGCTGGCTAGGGTCAAACCTGACGTGTGGGGTCCACACGTCAGTGACACGGGTTAGACAGGGGGGGGTTAGTTTAGTTTAATTAAAGATTAGGGGCACTAGGGCCCACATGTCAGTGTCAGGGGGTTAGATTAGGTGGTGATTAGCTTAAGCTAATCACCTGATGGCTGGGTCCACCTGTCATGGACCCAAGGGAGGTCAAACCCCTGGTCAGTAGGGTCAATCCCGCCGGCGTCTCGACGCCGGCGACGATAGGTGCGGCGGAGGGGCTCGGGTTTGAGCTACGGACGACGGTTTCGAATGAGGTTTGCGGCTATGGGTTGCTGGCGCTTGCACGCATCCATTGGTAGCATCGGGATGGTGAGACGTGGCCTGAGTCGACGGCGGCGAGCACGAGTGCGGCGGCCGGAGCTCGGGTGGTGGCGGGTTTGGCGCTACGAGCGGTGGTTTGGCGCGCTGGGGGCACTAGGGAGGAGCTCTTGCTCGTCCGCATCCAAAGGAACGGACGGGAGGCCGCGAGGTGGCCGGAGTTCAGCACGGCGTCGACCTCAGCGGCGGCCGGAGCTCGGGCGAGCTCGGGGTCGGTGTTAGGGAGCACGGCAGGAGGAGCTGGGGCGTGCTACGGACTCCTCAGATCGCGGTGAGCACGACGGTGGGCTCGGAAACGAGCTGCGGTGGCTGTGGCCACGGCCACGCCATGGCCGGCGGCGAGAAGCTCTCGGCCGCGGTGGAGAAAGAAGCTAGGGGATGAGCGCGAGCTTGAGAGAAGGGGGAAGAGGAAGAGGGGCTCACAGTGGATCGAACGGAGGGGTCGGCGAGCTCGGGGAAGCTTCTGCGACGGCGAATTTACGATGGCGATCTCCGGGCACCGGGGATGAAGACCATGACGCTCCGGTCGATTGGGGCCTCCTCTGGTCGCGTGCGTCGGTGTGCAGCTCCATGGGGTCGGGACGGAGCTCAGGGATGCGAAGAGGGAGCAAGGAAGTGGCTGTGGCTGCGGTGGTTGCGAGCGACGTCGGCGGCGGCTCTCGGTGGGGAGAGCAGAGGAAGGGGAGAGATCCAGAGAGCGAGGGAGAAGTGAGAGGGGGTCGGGGAGGCGCGTGGCGTCGCGGGAGGCGACCAGGGCGACGAGGGGGTAGCCAGGCAGGCAAGGAGGAGCTGGCGCGGCTCGCCTGCGCGCCGGGCACGCAGCTGCTTCGGGGCAAGGGGAGGAAGACGACGGAGGGGCTGCAGTGGTGGGCTGGGCCGATTCTGCTGGGCCAGGTAAGTGGGCGCCAGGTAAGTGGCTGGGCTTCTCTTTTTTTTATTTCTGTTCTGTTTTCCATTTAATTGCCACTGAATTCAAATTCAAACAAATTTGAAAACAGTGCCAAAACTCCCCTGGATAATTTTATGTCACTTAAGGTCTACTCCTCATAAACATAAAATATCTCAGGGCATTTGAAAATATATTCATTATATATTATGAATATAACTCCAAATTCAAATAAAATATTGATTCAAAATCAGAGCCCAAATAATTCCTTAGAAATGTCCCAAAATTTTGGTTTGATTTATAACTCTTGCCAAAATTGTCAGAGCTATTTCTAGGGCATTTTGGATTTACTGATTGCAATTTTAGGGTTTTTGCCCTTCTTTTATTTAGGGTTTTGAGGCTTCCAAATTTCCCCAGTTCAAGTTTTCAGAAATTTAAACATGATGCAAACACTAGGCAGCACCAGAAGCTAGGGATGTGACAACTCGCCCCCACTAAGCAAGAATCTCGTCCCGAGATTCAAGCGTAGGGTAAGATGAAGGGGAAACGCAAACTAGTATAATCTTCACGATCCAGGGTGCATTCCATAAGAGTGTTGATTTGATCACCATCATTATCTTGATGTCTTGCTCCAAGAACTTCAACCAACATGACAACGAGAGGAGAAGGGAGCTCTAGAAGGATCAATCTTCTCGAAGGTCGAACAACTCAGGATTAACTCTCGGAATGAGACATAGCAACACCTCTCGAGCTGAGAGACGAAGCACACCTCTAGAGGGATGGAGTGGAGCAGATGACGAGGTTTACCAGGTAGACTACAATTCCACACTTAAAAAGGTGGTAAACGATTGTCATCGTAGCGAGGAGTTGAGTTGCCATGATACCACAACGAGGCACCTTAGGGATGGTGACTCGTAGATATATCCCCTTAAGTGGCAAAAAGAATTACCTTTGATTCAAAGATCATTGAAACTCTTTATACCAGCTTAAGGCAAATCATAATCGATCATATAGAAGGGTTCGGTAGAATGGCATACTCGGACTTGGATGGACGATGTGGATTACCTTGTTGGAGACAACGTATTGGATGAATTTGCTTACCACAGGAAATGGAAGGGACCCATGGTAGAATGGCACATTGGCGGTGCAAGCTGGAAACAAAATGCAAATGCTGTGAATGATTCTGGTAACTGGGAAAGAACCCAACAATAGAGAGTGAATTCACTGTTTGAAAAGGTCATAGCGTTGCCGAGGAAACTGAGAGGAATCCCGGTTAGTGCCGATGATAACACGTAGCGCTTGTGCATGCTCTCAAGAACTTGAGCATTTCCACAATCATCAAGGTTTTATCAACATCCGTGTCAAGGGTGCTGACAACACAACATACTACTATGATGAATGATGATGGATGATGCAGATGCAAAGGAAGATAACACTTTCTTAGATTTCACCCTTGGCGGGGCCAAGGAAATAAAATCTGGATGATCGACCGAGAGACATTTAGCACTCCGCTTCTAATGTTCTCCTTGATGTGCTAGTGTGACCCATTCATAGATATGGTTTGATATCTAGAACATCAAGTAAAAAGGCCGGACTTCGGAACACAGAAATCCATAGGGGCAACTAGGGAGTAAATCCTACGAAATCCCTATGGGGAGGTGGCCAACTTCCTCAAATCAAGATACTACAATAGGAGGTCTTCCGGCTGGGTGTGTTGGCCACGACATCCACTTTACCGGTTATCGCGAGACCAATATTATAGTTCTTGGGAAATGTTCCAACCATCACATCTGCCTGAGATTCAGATCTGGTTGGTGTCAGAATATTCCAGACTCATCAAGTCTAGAAAGAAAAATGAAAGTTTACAACACAAATCGACGAGACGGCGTTGTGAGATTCTCGGGGAATGAACTACGATAGTAAGCTCCAAACATGAGTTGGTTCTGCTACAAACATGTGAACACGTTGTCCCAGACAAGCATGGCCACGTAGTAGTCTTATAATTAAACACTACCGAGTTCAGGTGGAGAACCATCATCGAGGATATCGAAGTCTTTACGCAAGTCCATGGATTAGATCCCAAGCATAGACTTCTTTTCCTTGAACAAGTCAATCAGTGGCTTAGTGTGCTAGGGACACATATAGAATGAAGGTTGCAAGCCTCCAGACTACAGAATACTTCGCACGTGTGCATGACTGATTTGGGATGATTCCAAAGGAAACAAAACAATCTTCCTCGAATCCACGGCGGCAACTTGCATCAAATGCACATGAACTAGAGGAAGTCACTTCTTACATCCGAACATATGCTTCATGAGCTAGCATGAACAAATGCTTTCAAAAGTTTTCCAACACTAGCTTAATGTTCAGCAAAATTATGGAGAAGACAAGGATGTTGTCAATGGGCTCAACAACAATTCATTTGGGTTTCCTTTCAAAAGGAATTCCATAGTTAAGTGAACAAGTGATAGCATTGGTCAGACCCAAAAGATATAGTGGTGTATGCTCGAGGGATCAACCACGAGTAAGACAACATTACGAACATCGTTGGTACTGATTTGATTTGACGATAGCCCACACTCAAATCAAGGATTGATAAGACAATAGTTCCAGCAACTGATCACAGGGACCAATCGATGAAGATATCATCTTTCTTCAACACACTGTACACAAGAATATCCCTTTGGAACGAACTAAATTAGGCAAGCTTTTATCTTCCAATTCTCCAAGTTGTTGTCTAGCTTAACCAACTAGTTCAGGGATATCCAACACAGATTCTTAGAGAAAGGGTGGTTCACAAGAAACCAACTTGATCACGAGTTCAACATAACAGTCAGGAAACAACCCGGTAACACTTCCAAGAAGATATTTGGAAAGTCACGAACCACCGATATGTTAGTAAGCTCGAGAACAATCTTGCTTTTTGAGGCAAGACGATATGATCAAATGAGTGAGGACTTGACAAGATCCTAACTCATCAATCGAAGGGTGCACCGAAATAAGGACTAGGTAGCACGATCAGTCTTAGAAGGATGATTCAAAAACCAACACGCTAAGAATGAAATTATTATCCTTTAACTACCAAGCAACGAGGTTGCTGGGAGTATTGATTTCACACATCACAATTCATTTGTCGGTATTCCAGTTGCATCAACACGAGGACCGAGGAATGACTAATGATGGTGAGAAGTATCACTACCAAGAGTTCATAGGATGGTGTGCAATTCCTATAACAATCCTGATATAAAGATGGTAATACTCCAAGGTAGAGCAGAACAAAAGCTGGATTAGCAATTTGTTCTGCGGAGCACAACTTCTTTGACCCAATCCTGGATATGGAAGAGGTACTGGAGTTTGTTTCTCCTAGTCATTCCGCGATAGAATGGCTTGACGGACCACAAGAGTAATAGGTATCGATAAACGAATGCATGCATACTCTTGACTATCAATTGATAGACGAGGGTCAGAATGCAACTAAAGAGAACAACTCAAAGGAACATATAATTTTCTGAGTTGTGGATGCATAGATTAGTATGTCGAGCGAGATCAACATTTCTTCCAGATAACCCATGCAGGGAGATAGGACTGGCAGAGTCACAATATAGCATGGAGAACTCATCGAGAGCACTCTTGCTGTCATCTTTTGGTTCAGAAGAACTCCTGCCAAGAATGGTTCATGGTAATTAGAAGAAGGATGTACCATGAACCTCGAGGACTATCGCAAAGGTTACTAATAACCTAAAGGAACTAGCAAACACTATCAACATGAAGTAAGTAGAGTGAATCTCGGGTTCAAGAACCCAAGAATAGAATACCTACTAACCAAATGGCATCACGGGATGCTTTCAATAATGACAGCCAGAATTATCACACTGGAAACACAGATCATGGCTAGACCACTAGATGACCCCCTAAGCACTTAGGGTCTTAATTATTAACTCCAACATATATGTCGAGGCAACAGAGTACCTCAACTCACCGATTAGTGTGGTTAATCTGGCCCAAAGGAACATCGGAACGGGAGGAAGGGATTTTGCAAATGCTTCAGACTATTTAGAAACCTGGGATGACTCGGACAGCATAACGACTGTAAATGCTCAAAAAGATTTGAGACAATCACAAAAATGGTGGCATAACCACTCAGAAGCACAATATCAAGGTTTCGAGATCATCAGTTAACATACAGAAGTAATAGGAACTGAAACGAGGCTTAAGTCCAACAATTCTATAAGTCTACGGACTAGTAACACGTGATCCTGATAGAAAGAAGAGAAAGTCTAGTTCCTTAACCCCGCAGGAAAGATAAGATGACTCAGATCAGAAGGGCATAAGGTATAAGGAGTAAAAAGAGCCTTACGTTCCATCCCACAATCAATTCCCTTATATAACTAAAGAAGTTCTAGACTCAACTTCGACCAGTTTGGCTTGGTAATCCTACAGGCAGTCAAGCTCTGATACCAAAGCTGTCAGGACCCCAACTCAATGCCACATCGATCTAGCATGTAACACCTCATATCACTTTGCGGCCTCACGCACGGTATTCCCAAGGGTGTCGCCCTACCTTTGCCCGGGACCGTTTGCGCCTTTTGGCACACGTATATGATAGTGTCGCTAGCATCCATATGATAAGGAGCCCGGGCTGACATGGCTAGTCGTAAACCCAAAGTGTCACAGACTTACAGGGACAGGCATCCATGACCCAGCATCAAACGTGTCGGTCATCAGCGAGTGAATCCAGGCTGTAGCACTGGGCTAGCAGGACTCCGGTATTCATCGCGTGACATTTCCCCGAAGGGACAGACACAGGAACGAAGAAGGACACATCCCGACCAGCCTAAGTGTTCCGGAGCAGTAGCAAGCTACCATGGCTCGGTGGAAACACTAGGAGACATTTCCCGGTAAGAGAGGCTACTAAAGATAAACAACTAGATGGTCAGATCCCACACATACCAAGCATTTCAATAACATACACACAATATGCTCGATATGTGCAAATACAACATGGCATCACAACATGACTCTACGACTCAAGTAATTTATTCAATAGGCTCCGAGGAGCGAGATATTACAAACATGGGTCTCATGACCCAACAATCAGAGCATACAAGTCAAAGCACATGCGGAAGCTTATCATGTCTGGGTACAGACATCTATAAATGAAAAAGGCTGAGAAGCCTGACTATCTACCAGATCCTGCCAAGGGCACAAGATCGTAGCTGAGGTAACAAGCTAAACGTCGAAGTCCACGTGGAACTACTAGCGAGACTGAAGTCTCTCTGCAAAAACATAAAATAGGCAAACGTGAGTACAAATGTACCCAGCAAGACTTACATCAGAACTATCTACATATGCATCATTATCAACAAAGGGGATGGTGGGGTTTAACTGCAGCAAGCCATCTTTGACTCGGTGGCTATCCTAAAGTACGACTGCAAGTAACTCTTTTGAGGTGGCGCACACGAGTCCACATATTCACCATATCAATACACCACTATGGATCCGCTCCCGTCTCCCTACGAGAGCGCCATCCATAGCACTCACGCTTATCTTGCGTATTTTAGAGTATCCACTTTCACTTGTCTATGAACTGATATAAGCAACCCAAAAGTCCTTTTCCGCGGACACGGCTATTCGAATAGATGATGTTAACCCTGCAGGGGTGTACTTCTTCACACACGCTCTCACCACTTACCGCCGTTTACATGACATGTACTCGGCAACCTTCAAGCGGAAGCCCAACGTGGGTGTCGGCCACGGCCTACCTAAACACTCGAGTCTCTAGTCCAGGTTTATCGCCTATTCGGGTTCCATCCATGAGGAGATCCGGCCAGAGTTTCGCTCACAGCCCCAAACGATGTGAACAGGGTTCCCGAGACACCAAACGGGCGCCGGGTACACCGTGCCACGTGCCTACCGCATCACAGCCCACCCCTCCGGTCAGCGCTGCCCACGGCCTCCAGCATACTACAAACACCAGAAACTACTTGCAACTCCTGGACAGAGGACAAGGGTGGTCAAGAAGCCGAGAGGGTCCATTGGTTTCGGGCCCAATGCGTGGTAGTAGCTGAATCATGGATCACAAACACAGAACTCAGTTCCTGAGGACGACTTCAATGAGACAACCCACCATGTACTCCTACATGGCCTCTCACCGCTACCTTTACCAAATCGTGTTCACGCACTTAGCTCACACACAATAGGACATGTTCACACACCTCTGATTCATTCCCGATGAATCAGACCTGACACAACTCTAAGCAGTAGCAGGCATGACAAACAAGCAAGAATGAGTAGGCACAACAGGGCTCAAACAACTCCTACTCATGCTAGTGGGTTTCATCTATTTACTGTGGAATGACAGGTCATGCAGAAGATAAAGGGGTTCAGCTACCGCAGCAAGTAACAGATGAATCACTGTTGTCCTAATGCAGTAAAAGAGAGCAGGAGCAAGAGAGTGGGATTATATCGGAATGAACAAGGGGGTTTTGCTTGCCTGGCACTTCTGAAGATAACATTGAGTCTTCATCAGTGTCAATGATCACAACGTCGGAACATCGTCTACCGGGAGGGAACAGATACCGGCAACAAAGAAGAAAAACAATCAATGCAATGCACAATATGATGCATGCTCATGACATGGCAATATGAATGTATTTGAGCTAATGCAACTAGCAACAGATTAAATGAAGTTGGTTTGAATGCAAGATTCAAATTCAAACTCCATATGTGATTATTCAAATGCCATTTAATTGATTTGTGCTAAACAGCAGCTATAAGTTGTTCTAACATGCATGAAAATCGTACAGATGGATTCCTTGAATTTTTCTGATAATTTTTCAAATATAAATTATTTAATTTGGAGTTACGGTTGGATTTCTATGATTTATTGAAGTTTAGGGCATTTTCTGAAATTTTCTGAATAATAATAAATCCAGAAATGATTTATGGCGTCAGCACCACGTCACTGTGACGTCAGCAGAGTCAACTGGGCTGGCTAGGGTCAAACCTGACGTGTGGGGTCCACACGTCAGTGACACGGGTTAGACAGGGGGGGTTAGTTTAGTTTAATTAAAGATTAGGGGCACTAGGGCCCACATGTCAGTGTCAGTGGGTTAGATTAGGTGGTGATTAGCTTAAGCTAATCACCTGATGGTGGGGTCCACCTGTCATGGACCCAGGGGAGGTCAAACCCCTGGTCAGTAGGGTCAATCCCGCCGGCGTCTCGACGCCAGCGACGATAGGTGCGGCGGAGGGGCTCGGGTTTGAGCTACGGACGACGGTTTCGAACGAGGTTTGCGGCTATGGGTTGCTGGCGCTTGCGCGCATCCATTGGTAGCATCGGGAGGGTGAGACGTGGCCTGAGTCGACGGCAGCGAGCACGAGTGCGGCGGCCGGAGCTCGGGTGGTGGCGGGTTTGGCGCTACGAGCGGTGGTTTGGCGCGCTGGGGGCACTAGGGAGGAGCTCTTGCTCGTCCGCATCCAAAGGAACGGACGGGAGGCCGCGAGGTGGCCAGAGTTGAGCACGACGTCGACCTCAGCGGCGGCCGGAGCTCGGGCGAGCTCAGGGTCGGTGTTAGGGAGCACGGTAGGAGGAGCTGGGGCGTGCTACGGACTCCTGAGATCGCGGTGAGCATGACGGTGGGCTCGGAAACGAGCTGCGGTGGCTGTGGCCACGGCCACGCCATGGCCGGCGGCGATAAGCTCTCGGCCGCGGTGGAGAAAGAAGCTAGGGGATGAGCGTGAGCTTGAGAGAAGGGGGAAGAGGAAGAGGGGCTCACAGTGGATCGAACGGAGGGGTCGGCGAGCTCGGGGAAGCTTCTGCGACGGCGAATTTACGACGGCGATCTCCGGGCACCGGGGATGAAGACGACGACGCTCCGGTCGACTGGGGCCTCCTCTGGTCGCGTGCGTCGGTGTGCAGCTCCATGGGGTCGGGACGGAGCTCAGGGATGTGGAGAGGGAGCGAGGAAGTGGCTGTGGCCGCGGTGGTTGCGAGCGACGTCGGCGGCGGCTCTCGGTGGGGAGAGCAGAGGAAGGGGAGAGATCCAGAGAGCGAGGGAGAAGTGAGTGTTGGGTTTCATAGTAATTTCAAAAATTTTCCTACGCACACGCAAGATCATGTGATGCATATCAACGAGGGGGAGAGTATTGTCTACGTACCCAACACAGACCGACTGCGGAAGCAATGACACGACATAGAGGAAGTAGTCGTACGTCTTCACGATCCAACCGATCAAGCACCGAAACTACGGCACCTCCGAGTTCGAGCACACG
Source organism: Triticum dicoccoides (assembly GCF_002162155.2). Classification (NCBI taxonomy): domain Eukaryota; kingdom Viridiplantae; phylum Streptophyta; class Magnoliopsida; order Poales; family Poaceae; genus Triticum; species Triticum dicoccoides. Next base: position 631,577,478 of record NC_041381.1, read on the forward strand.
TTCAGCTCGATGACGATCCCCGGACTCCGATCCAGCAAAGTGTCGGGGAAGAGTTCCGTCAGCACGACGGCGTGGTGACGATCTTGATGAACTACAGCAGCAGGGCTTCGCCTAAACTCCGCTACAGTATTATCGAGGAATATGGTGGCAGGGGGCACCGCACACGGCTAAGGAACAGATCATGTGGATCAACTTGTGTCTAGAGGGTGCCCCCTGCCCCTGTATATAAAGGATGGAGGAGGAGGAGGCCGGCCAAGGCAAAGGTGCGGCCAGGATAGGGAGTCCTACTAGGACTCCAAGTCCTAGTAGGAGTCCACCAAGAGGGGAGGAAGGGAGAAGGAATAGGAGAAGGAGAGGTGGCCGGCCCCCTTTTCCCTAGTCCAATTCGGACCAAAGGGGAGGGGGGGCGCAGCAGCCTTTTTCCTCTTCCCACTAAAGCCCATCAAGGGCCATTACTTCTCCCGTAACTACCCGGTACTCCAAAAAATACCCGAATCACTCGGAACCTTTCTGATGTCCGAATATAGTCGTCCAATATATCGATATTTACGTCTCGACCATTTCGAGACTCCACGTCATGTCCCCGATCTCATTCGGGACTCCGAACTCCTTCGGTACATCAAAACTCATAAACTCATAATATAACTGTCATCGAAACCTTAAGCGTGCGGACCCTACGGGTTCGAGAACAATGTAGACATGACCGAGACATGTCTCCGGTCAATAACCAATAGCGGGACCTGGATGCCCATATTGGCTCCTACATATTCTACGAAGATCTTTACCGGTCAGACCGCATAACAACATACGTTGTTCCCTTTGTCATCGGTATGTTACTTGCCCGAGATTCGATCGTCAGTATCCAATACCTAGTTCAATCTCGTTACCGGCAAGTCTCTTTACTCGTTTCGTAATACATCATCTTGCAACTAACTCATTAGTTGCAATGCTTGCAAGGCTTATGTGACGTGCATTACCGAGAGGGCCCAGAGATACCTCTCCGACAATCGGAGTGACAAATCCTAATCTCGAAATACGCCAACCCAACATCTACCTTTGGAGACACCTGTAATGCTCCTTTATAATCACCCAGTTACGTTGTGACGTTTGGTAGCACCCAAAGTGTTCCTCCGGCAAACGGGAGTTGCATAATCTCATAGTCATAGAAACATGTATAAGTCATGAAGAAAGCAATAGCAATATACTAAACGATCGTGTGCTAAGCTAATGGAATGGGTCATGTCAATCAGATCATTCAACTAATGATGTGACCTCGTTAATCAAATAACAACTCATTGTTCATGGTTAGGAAACATAACCATCTTTGATTAACGAGCTAGTCAAGTAGAGGCATACTAGTGACACTTTGTTTGTCTATGTATTCACACATGTATTATGTTTCCGGTTAATACAATTCTAGCATGAATAATAAACATTTATCATGATTATGAGGAAATAAATAATAACTTTATTATTGCCTCTAGGGCATATTTCCTTCAGTCTCCCACTTGCACTAGAGTCAATAATCTAGTTCACATCGCCATGTGATTTAATAGCAATAGTTCACATCACCATGTGATTAACACCCATAGTTCACATCGATATGTGATCAACACCCAAAGGGTTTACTAGAGTCAGTAATCTAGTTCACATCGCTATGTGATTAACACCCAAAGAGTACTAAGGTGTGATCATGTTTTGCTTGTGAGATAATTTTAGTCAACGGGTCTGTCACATACAGATCTGTAAGTATTTTGCGAATTTCTATGTCAACAATGCTCTGCACGGAGCTACTCTAGCTAATTGCTCCCACTTTCAATATGTATCCAGATTGAGACTTAGAATCATCTGGATCAGTGTCAAAAACTTGCATCGACGTAACCCTTTACGACGAACCTTTTTGTCACGTCCATAATCAAGAAACATATCCTTATTCCACTAAGGATAATTTTGACCGCTGTCCAGTGATCTACTCCTAGATCTCTATTGTACTCCCTTGCCAAACTCAGTGGTAGGGCATACAATAGATCTGGTATACAGCATGGCATATTTTATAGAACCTATGACTGAGGCATAGGGAATGACTTTCATTCTCTTTCTATCTTCTATCGTGGTCGGGCTTTGAGTCTTACTCAACTTCACACCTTGTAACACAGGCAAGAAACCTTTTCTTTGACTGTTCCATTTTGAACTATTTCAAAAAATTTATCAAGGTATGTATTCATTGAAAAAATTTATCAAGCGTCTTGATCTATCTATATAGATCTTGATGCTCAATGTGTAAGCAGCTTCACCGAAGTCTTTCTTTGAAAAACTCCTTTCAAACACTCCTTTATGCTTTACAGAATAATTCTACATTATTTCCGATCAACAATATGTCATTCACATATACTTATCAGAAATGTTGTAGTGCTCCCACTCACTTTCTTGTAAATACAGGCTTCACCGCAAGTCTGTATAAAACTATATGCTTTGATCAACTTATCAAAGCGTATATTCCAACTCCGAGATTCTTGCACCAGTCCATAGATGGATCGCTGGAGTTTGCATATTTTGTTAACACCTTTAGGATTGACAAAAACTTCTGGTTGCATCATATACAACTCTTCTTTAATAAATCTATTAAGGAATGCAGTTTTGTTTATCCATTTGCCAGATTTCATAAAATGCGGCAATTGCTAACATGATTCGGACAGACTTAAGCATAGATACGAGTGAGAAACTCTCATCGTAGTCAACACCTTGAACTTGTCGAAAACCTTTTGCGACAATTCTAGCTTTGTAGATAGTAACACTACTATCAGCGTCCGTCTTCCTCTTGAAGATCCATTTATTCTCAATTGCTTGCCGATCATCGGGCAAGTCAACCAAAGTCCATACTTTGTTCTCATACATGGATCCCATCTCAGATTTCATGGCTTCAAGCCACTTTGCGGAATCTGGGCTCACCATCACTTCTTCATAGTTCGTAGGTTCATCATGATCTAGTAGCATGACTTCCAGAACAGGATTACCATACCACTCTGGCGCGGATCTTACTCTGGTTGATCTACGAGGTTCAGTAGTATCTTGTTCTGAAGTTTCATGATCATCATCATTAGCTTCCTCACTAAGTGGTGTAGGTGTCACAGAAACAGTTTTCTGAGATGTACTACTTTCCAATAAGGGAGAAGGTATAGTTACCTCGTCAAGTTCTACTTTCCTCCCACTCACTTCTTTCGAGAGAAACTCCTTCTCCAGAAAGTTTCCGAATTTAGGAACAAAAGTCTTGCCTTCGGATCTGTGATAGAAGGTGTATCCAATAGTTTCCTTTGTATATCCTATGAAGACGCATTTCTCCGATTTGAGTTTGAGCTTATCAGGATGAAACTTTTTCATATAAGCATCGCAACCCCAAATTTAAGAAACGACAGCTTAGGTTTCTTACCAAACCATAGTTCACACGGTGTCGTCTCAACGGATTTAGATGGTGCCCTATTTAACGTGAATGCAGCTGTCTCTAATGCATAACTCCAAAACGATAGTGGTAGATCGGTAAGAGACATCATAGATCGCACCATATCTAATAAAGTACGGTTATGACGTTCGGACACGCCATTATGCTGTGGTGTTCCATGTGGCATGAGTTTGTGAAACTATTCCACATTGTTTTAATTGAAGACCAAACTCGTAACTCAAATATTTTACCTCTGCGATCATATCGTAGAAACTTTTATTTTCTTGTCACGATGATTTTCCACTTCACTCTGAAATTCTTTGAACCGTTCAAATGTTTCAGACTTATGTTTCATCAAGTAGATATCCCCATATCTGCTCAAATCATCTGTGAAGGTCAGAAAATAATGATACCTGCTGCAAGCCTTAATATTCACCGGACCACATACATCAGTATGTATGATCTCCAATAAATCTATTGCTTACTTCATTGTTCCGGAGAACGGCGTTTTAGTCATCTTGCCCAAAAGGCATGGTTCGCAAGCATCAAGTGATTCATAATCAAGTGATTCCAAAATCCCATCAGCATGGAGTTTCTTCATGCGCTTTACACCAATATGACCTAAACGGCAGTGCTACAAATAAGTTGCACTATCATTATTAACTTTGCATCTTTTGGTTTCAAAATTATGATTATGTGTATCACCACGATCGAGATCCAACAAACTATTTTCATTGGGTGTGTAACCATATAAGGTTTTATTGATGTAAACAGAACAACAATTTATTCACTTACTTAAATGAATAACCGTATTACAATAAACATGATCAAATCATATTCATGCTCAACGCAAACACCAAATAACACTTATTCAGGTTCAACACTAATCCCAAAAGTATAGGGAGTGTGCGATGATGATCATATCAATCTTGGAATCACTTCCAACACACATCGTCACTTCACCCTTAACTAGTCTCTGTTTATTCTGTAACTCCTGTTTCATTTTACTAATCTTAGCAACCGAACAAGTATCAAATACTCAGGGGATACTATAAACACTAGTAAGGCACACATCAATAATCTGTATATCAAATATACCCTTGTTCACTTTGCCATCCTTCTTATCCACCATATATTCAGGGCATTTCCGCTTCCAGTGACCATTACCTTTGAAGTGTAAACACTCAGTTTCAGGCTATGGTCCAGCTTAGGGCTTCTTCGCAGGAGCGACAACTTGCTTGTCTTTCCACTTGAAGTTCCCTTTCTTTCCCTTTGCCCTTTTCTTGAAACTAGTGGTCTTGTCAATCATCAACACTTGATGCTCTTTCTTGATTTCTACCTTCGTCGATTTCAACATCACGAAGAGCTCGGGAATTGATTTCGTCATCCCTTGCATACTATAGTTCATCACGAAGTTCTAGTAACTTAGTGATGGTGACTAGAGAATTCTGTCAATCACTATCTTATCTGGAAGATTAACTCCCACTTGATTCAAGCGATTGAAGTACCCAGACAATCTGAGCACATGCTCACTAGTTGAGCGATTCTCCTCCATCTTTTAGCTATAGAACTTGTTGGAGACTTCATATCTCTCAACTCGGGTATTTGCTTGAAAATATTAACTTCAACTCCTGGAAGATCTCATATGCTCCATGACGTTCAAAACGTCCTTGAAGGCCCGATTCTAAGCCATTAAGAATGGTGCACTAAACTATCAAGTAGTCATCATATTGAGCTAGCCAAACGTTCATAACGTCTGCATCTGCTCCTGCAATAGGTCCGTCACCTAGCGGTGCATCAAGGACATAATTCTTCTGTGCAGCAATGAGGATAAACCTCAGATCACGGATCCAATCCGCATCATTGCTACTAACATTTTTCAACACAATTTTCTCTAGGAACATATCAAAATAAACATATGAAAGCAACAACGCGAGCTATTGATCTACAACATAGATATGCTAATACTACCAGGACTAAGTTCATGATAAATTAAAGTTTAATTAATCATATTACTTAAGAACTCCCACTTAGATAGATATCCCTCTAATCCTCTAAGTGATCACGTGATCCAAATCAACTAAACCATGTCCGATCATCACGTGAGATGGAGCAGTTTCATTGGTGAACATCACTATGTTGATCATATCTACTATATGATTCACGCTCGACCTTTCGGTCTCCGTGTTCCGAGGCCATATCTTAATATGCTTGGCTCGTCAAGTATAACCTGAGTATTCCGCGTGTGCAACTGTTTTGCACCCGTTGTATTTGAACGTAGAGCCTATCACACCCGATCATCACGTGGTGTCTCAGCACGAAGAACTTTCGCAACGGTGCATACTCAGGGAGAACACTTCTTGATAATTTAGTGAGAGATCATCTTATAATGCTACCATCAATCAAAGCAAGATAAGATGCATAAAAAGATAAACATCACATGCAATCAATATAAGTGATATGATATGGCCATCATCATCTTGTGCTTGTGATCTCCATCTCCGAAGCACCGTCATGATCACCATCGTCACTGGCGCGACACCTTGATCTCCATCGTAGCATCGTTGTCGTCTCGCCAATCTTATGCTTCCACGACTATCACTACCGTTTAGTAATAAAGTAAAGCATTACACCGCGATTGCATTGCATACAATAAAGCGACAACCATATGGCTCCTGCCAGTTGCCGATAACTTGGTTACAAAACATGATCATCTCATACAATAAAATTCAGCATCATGCCTTGACCATATCACATCACAACATGCCCTGCAAAAACAAGTTAGACGTCCTCTACTTTTTTGTTGCATGTTTTACGTGGCTGCTACGGGCTTAAGTAAGAACCAATCTCACCTATGCATCAAAACCACAATGATAGTTTGTCAAATAGACTCCGTTTTAACCTTTGCAAGGACCGGGCGTAGCCACACTCGGTTCAACTAAAGTTGGAGAGACAGTCGCCCGCAAGCCATCTATGTGCAAAGCACGTCGAGGGAACCGGTCTCGCGTAAGCGTACGCGTAAGGTTGGTCCGGGTCGTCTCGTCCAACAATACCGCCGAACCAAAGTATGACATGCTGGTAGGCAGTATGACTTGTATCGTCCACAACTCACTTGTGTTCTACTCGTGCATATAACATCAACATAAATAACCTAGGCTTGGATGCCACTGATGGGTTTCGTAGTAATTTCAAAAAATTTCCTACGCACACGCAAGATCATGTGATGCATATCAATGAGGGGGAGAGTATTGTCTACGTACCCAACGCAGACCGACTGCGGAAGCAATGACACGACGTAGAGGAAGTAGTCGTACGTCTTCACAATCCAACCGATCAAGCACCGAAACTACGGCACCTCCGAGTTCGAGCACACGTTCAACTCGATGACGATCCCCGGACTCCGATCCAGCAAAGTGTCGGGGAAGAGTTCCGTCAGCACGACGGCGTGGTGATGATCTTGATGAACTACAGCAGCAGGGCTTCGCCTAAACTCCGCTACAGTATTATCGAGGAATATGGTGGCAGGGGGCACCGCACACGGCTAAGGAACAGATCACGTGGATCAACTTGTGTCTAGAGGGTGCCCCCTGCCCCTGTATATAAAGGATGGAGGAGGAGGAGGCCGGCCAAGGCAAAGGTGCGGCCAGGATAGGGAGTCCTACTAGGACTCCAAGTCCTAGTAGGAGTCCACCAAGAGGGGAGGAAGGGAGAAGGAATAGGAGAAGGAGAGGTGGCCGGCCCCCTTTTCCCTAGTCCAATTCGGACCAAAGGGGAGGGGGGGTGCAGCAACCTTTTTCCTCTTCCCACTAAAGCCCATCAAGGCCCATTACTTCTCCCGTAACTACCCGGTACTCCAAAAAATACCCGAATCACTCGGAACCTTTCCGATGTCCGAATATAGTCGTCCAATATATCGATCTTTACGTCTCGACCATTTTGAGACTCCACGTCATGTCCCCGATCTCATCCGGGACTCCGAACTCCTTCGGTACATCAAAACTCATAAACTCATAATATAACTGTCATCGAAACCTTAAGCGTGCGGACCCTACGGGTTCGAGAACAATGTAGACATGACCGAGACATGTCTCCGGTCAATAACCAATAGCGGGACCTGGATGCCCATATTGGCTCCTACATATTCTACGAAGATCTTTATCGGTCAGACCGCATAACAACATACGATGTTCCCTTTGTCATCGGTATGTTACTTGCCCGAGATTCGATCGTCGGTATCCAATACCTAGTTCAATCTCATTACCGGCAAGTCTCTTTACTCGTTCCGTAATACATCATCTCGCAACTAACTCATTAGTTGCAATGCTTGCAAGGCTTATGTGACGTGCATTACCGAGAGGGCCCAGAGATACCTCTCCGACAATCGGAGTGACAAATCCTAATCTCGAAATACGCCAACCCAACATCTACCTTTGGAGACACCTGTAATGCTCCTTTATAATCACCCGGTTACGTTGTGACGTTTGGTAGCACCCAAAGTGTTCCTCCGGCAAACGGGAGTTGCATAATCTCATAGTCATAGAAACATGTATAAGTCATGAAGAAAGCAATAGCAATATACTAAACGATCGTGTGCTAAGCTAATGGAATGGGTCATGTCAATCAGATCATTCAACTAATGATGTGACCTCGTTAATCAAATAACAACTCATTGTTCATGGTTAGGAAACATAACCATCTTTGATTAACGAGCTAGTCAAGTAGAGGCATACTAGTGACACTTTGTTTGTCTATGTATTCACACATGTATTATGTTTCCGGTTAATACAATTCTAGCATGAATAATAAACATTTATCATGATTATGAGGAAATAAATAATAACTTTATTATTGCCTCTAGGGCATATTTCCTTCAGTGAGAGGGGGTCGGGGAGGCGCGTGGCGTCGCGGGAGGCGACCAGGGCGACGAGGGGGTAGCCAGGCAGGCAAGGAGGAGCTGGCGCGGCTCGCCTGTGCGCCGGGCACGCAGCTGCTTCGGGGCGAGGGGAGGAAGACGACGGAGGGGCTGCAGTGGTGGGCTGGGCCGATTCTGCTGGGCCAGGTAAGTGGGCGCCAGGTAAGTGGCTGGGCTTCTCTCTTTTTTATATATTTCTGTTCTGTTTTCTATTTAATTGCCACTGAATTCAAATTCAAACAAATTGGAAAACAGTGCCAAAACTCCCCTGGATAATTTTATGTCACTTAAGGTCTACTCCTCATAAACATAAAATATCTCAGGGCATTTGAAAATATATTCATTATATATTATGAATATAACTCCAAATTCAAATAAAATATTGATTTAAAATCAGAGCCCAAATAATTCGTTAGAAATGTCCCAAAATTTTGGTTTGATTTATAACTCTTGCCAAAATTGTCAGAGCTATTTCTAGGGCATTTTGGATTTACTGATTGCAATTTTAGGGTTTTTTCCCTTCTTTTATTTAGGGTTTTGAGGCTTCCAAATTTCCCCAGTTCAAGTTTTCAGAAATTTAAACATGATGCAAACACTAGGCAGCACCAGAAGCTAGGGATGTGACAAGGGAGGGGTTCCATAATGAATCACACTCCTGTTTTTATTCCTGAGGAAAATAACCGAAACATTATCTTGCAGTTCGGATCTCAACCCTTCTCAGCAGAGCTCATCTTCAGGGGATCTTCGTCCAGAGATGATAGAGAGCGAAACGCCTCCCCTTGGTGTACCGTCTCACGAGGCTGGCGACCCCGAGGTATCGTCCCGGAGGGTTTTTCCAAGTCCGGACCCTAGAAAAGGTCGTTAGGCTAGTCCGGCACCCTTTAGCGCGCCGTCGGAGGGGCTGAAGGATCTGCTTGGTAGGGCATCCATCTCAGAAGAACATCGTATGTTGATGAGTACGGTGATTGGAAGGATTTCGTCCGCGGAAAGCGGATTGTACGAGGCTGCCAGGAATTTACTAACAGGCTTTGAGGTACGTAAAAAGGTGTACCTTTTGGTAGAGCCGCATATTAAATGTGCCATGTATGAATAGTAGCCCCTGAGACTCTGTGTGTCGTCACGAGTGACGGGGCACAGAGGATCATAACCCCAGGTATAATATGTCGCCTATTCCATGAAGGTGGCGAGGCGTTCGGTGGCTAGCCGGACTGATGAATCTGCCGAACTAAAGCGGCAACTTGACGTAGCAGATGCCGACATCGCGCTCGTAAATAAGCGGCTAGACGAGGCTCAAGGTATGTTCCAAAGACACCTGGTAATAGGAGCTTGATTCTCGGGCCTTATATATATGTGCTTGATGTAGATGGTGCTGCTTCCGTGGAGAACCTTCGAGCGGAACTTGCCCGAGCCAAGGAGCAAGCAAGGAAAAGTGATGCGGCTGCCGTTAAAGCGACTGAAGAGCTAAAAGCCAAATAGGCTGCTCACTGCAGAGCAAGAAGGTAATAGCCGAGATGGCCATAAAATTGAAGGATGCTACCGACCGCTGTAAATTTCTTGAACAAGAAGATAGGGCGGCTTAGAAGGACCTTGAAAAGATCACTGCCGAAGCCAAGGATACTCGCTCTGCAATGAGAGCGATGAAGGAGGAGCTGCGTCAGGCCGGAGATATCACGACTGGAAAGCCTTATATGCTGCGGATGAAGTTCGGAGACCCCAAGTATGCTCCATTAGACCGGCAATGGAGTGTGGAAAACGCTTATCTGGATTTGGCAGCCAGTGCGGCGGACGCGACCGGACACTTCCGCAGCCGAGGTGACCATGGATTGGAAGAGCTTTTTTGGTGGCAGTTCCACAATCCAGAACGCCCACTGTCAGTATCTGACCGTTTGGCCGCCTGGGCAGAGCTGAACAGGTTATCCGGACTCGCCATGAGGTATCTTGCGAGTCGCCTGTGGCCGGAGAAGCCGGAGCCGAAGAGTTATTTTGGCTTGGTGCAGCAGTTCCTTGGTTCGGTGCTGCATGCTGATGCAATGAAGAGGTCGGCGTGCATATAGGACACACAGATGGCTCTGGCCCGTGTCGAAACATACTGGGCAGATATGAAGGCCAGTATTGTTGCGTCCCAGGATTCAGACGAAAGCCGAGTACCTGCCAAGCACTATTTTGAGGAAGTTCTTCCTGGCGCTCGTATAATAGAGTCGCAGTGCTCGAAGGATGTTGTGTTCGAATAGCTTATACTATTTGTAAAATGAATTTTTTTTATGAAAAAAGCCTTTTATACTTGTGCTTGCAAGAATCATGATGCCTCCTGTGCGGCCGTTTAATGTATATATTTGTATATAACCTGAAAGATGGCAGTCGTTGGCTTCAGCCCCCACGCATAGAATGCGGGGGTGTTCGCAAAAAGGCGCCTTTTCACACTTAATCCAACGTCTTGGTCCTACAAAGGAGGTGGTGGCGTGGCGAACTAGGCAACCGGACTATAATGCTTTATCACTTTCACTTAGCCATAGGAGTTTGACAGTGGGGCTACTAAATAGCCCCTAGGGGCACCGCGCTCGCCCGAATTCAAGGCGCGAGTGTGCCTGACCGGGAAGCGGCCCTTCGTTAATGTGGGGGAATCCTAAAGATTCCGAAAGTCATCGAGTGGTTGACCAGTCTCTCGCTATATCATGACAGTCAGTTTTCGACTTTCTCTACTGAGGTGCTCACCTGGCCGAACCGGGGCACAATCGCAGTAGTTCTCCTGGTGCCGCGTTAGCCGATATAACAGAATGTAAGGCAGCAAAACACAGGAGCCGGGCAAACCCAACATTTGACCAAAGACATGATTCAGAGCTGATGCATATAGGGACAAACTCGCGATGCCGAACACTCCCTGAGGTATTCGGTCTTTATGAGGACGGGCCAAAATAGAGCCCTTGGTAAAAAAGCCCCTGGTGTCCAGGTACGCGCAAAAATTCTGGCATGGCCACATGCCAAGACGCCAGCCTCCTCCTCGGTTATAGAGAAAACCGGGGGATGTTATCAACAAGAGACAGTAAAAAAGGTTTACGCAGGGTCTTAATCTGAAAAGAATCCTTGAAACGGGTCCCTGTTGCACGTCTGCGCCTGTGTCTCCGCTGTGCCGTATCCTGGACGGGCGTAGCACGATGTTCATCTGTGAAAGAGAGGAACTTAGTAAAAAAAAATAAGCGTGCAAGAAATCTAAAAATAAACAAAATATAGTTGGAGCAAGAGTTGAGCTGTATTGTCTCCGAGCGTGAGCACATGGAGCCCCTTGTACGGGGTTATGCGGCTATTAAGCATGTTTACGCTGGACTCGTCGAGCCGTGTCCGGGATAGTAGGGCTGGATTTGTGGGCAGCTGTCCAGACGGCCGCACCTTTGCCCGTACTTTGGGGGTTAATTTATGTTCTCCTGTAATGAAATGATGCCCTTTGGGCCGGGCATTTTGAGTGTAAGGGATGCGTAATGCGGTATTGTGTTAAAGCGGGCGAAAGCTTCACGTCCCAGTAGCGCTTGATAGCGACTTACGAATGGGGTGATGTGGAATGTTAGCTTTTCGCTTCGGAAGTTATCGGGTGATCCGAACGTTACTTCTAATGTAAGGGAACCCATACTTGGGATGTCCGGGCCTGGCGTGACTCCTTGAAAGGAAGTGTTGCCAAGGTGGATTATAGCTGGGTTTACCCCGAGTTTGCGGACTGTGTCCTGATATAACAGGTTCAAGTCGCTGCCGCCGTCCATAAGGGCGTTTGTAAATTGGAGGCCGTTAATAATTGGATTGACGACCAAGGCAGTCCAGCCTGCGTTCCGGTCTCCTTTGGAGTAATCCTGATGATCGAAGGTGATTGGTTGTAACAACCAGTGGCGTTGCCCCTCTGGGGTTGGCCGTACAGCGCGTATCTTTGTAGGTACCGTTCTGCTCTTCCCTTTTGTCACATGAAGTAGATTTACTGTCTTTACTTCTTGTGGGAACTTCTTTTGTTCTCCGGTGTTCTGCTCGTGGGGTGCATCGTCATCTTCGCTTGGTGTGTCAAGCCCCTTGTGTTCGGCGTTGAGTTTACCGGACTGCTTAAAGACCCAACAATCTCTGTGGGTATGGTTTGCAGGTCTCCCAGGAGTGCTGTGGATTTGACATATTTTGTCCAAGATTTTGTTGAGGTTGGATAGCTCGTCCCTATCGTCTTTGGGGGGCGCCTTTTTCTGATTTTGCCGAGAGCTTTTGAATCCGGCATTTACTGCCGTGCTCATCGGGCTGTTGTCCTTGATCCGGCGAGGTTCTTTGTTACGGCATGGCTTCCCGTTCCCATCTCTGGGTTCGGACGTATTTGGGTCGCTGGTGCTGCTTCTTGCCAACCAGCTATCCTCTCCTGCACAAAATCGGGTATGAGGCTTGTTAACGCGGCCATTGTTCGCGGTTTTTCTTGGCCGAGGTGTCTGGCGAGCCATTCGTCTCAGACGCTATGTTTGAAAGCTGCTAGGGCCTCTGCGTCCGGATAGTCGACCATCTGATTCTTTTTGATAAGGAATCTGTTCTAGAGCTTCCGGGCTGACTCTCCGGGCTGATGTGTTATATGACTCAGATCATCCGCATCCGGGGGTCGGACGTAGGTCCCTTGAAAATTTGCCCGGAAAGCATCCTCAAGCACTTACCAACTTCCCATGGTGTTTTCGGGAAGGCTTTTAAGCCAATGCCAGGATGGGACTTTCCTTGGCGTGGAAGGCAAGCTTGGCGATACGATATGAAGATCTCCTCCCATTGTAACCGACTCTGTGTAACCCTAGCCCTCTCCGGTGTCTATATAAACCGGAGAGGGCTAGGGTTACACAGAGTCGGTTACAATGGGAGGAGATCTTCATATCGTATCACCAAGCTTGCCTTCCACGCCAAGGAAAGTCCCATCCGGACACGGGACGGAGTCTTCAATCTTGTATCTTCATAGTCCGGGAGTCCGTCCAAAGGTCTTAGTCCGGCCATCCGGACACCCCCTAATCCAGGACTCCCTCAAGGATCAAGCTCCGGCGGCAGAAGAAGAAGGCATCCTTCAACCTCATCACAACCTCTTTACCCCAACTGAGATTGAAGCTTTCCAGATGATTGAGTTAGCTCGCATACAAAACAAGTATCTCACGCGTGAAAATATTTTGTTGAAGGATCATATCATCGCACTCAAGGGCATTATCCACAAACTAGAGGAGCTCCTACGCTCGATGTGCGACTATCCATCATCACCACCACCTTCTTCACCAGCAAAGGAGACATAAACACATGGGTATGGGCACTCCCTTTGGCAACTGCCAAGCTTGGGGGAGGTGCCCCGGTATCATATCATCATCACATTCCTATCTTTACTGTTTTTCTTAGTTCGATCCTTTTGGTAATATCTTGATCTAGTAGGATAAAGTTTTAGAATGATTTAGTTTTGAGTTCTGCCTTATGATCCTCTATGTAATCGAGTCCGTGAGCCATATATAACAAAGATTAGTGTTGAGTCAAGGGCTTTGCTATCTTGCTATGATCTTGAGGAAATAAAAGAAAAAGAAAGAATAAAAAGGAAATAAAGAGATCATACTGATCTTATGGAAAGTAATGGATTCACATATAAAGAGTATGATGAATAAAAGTTGTTGAGAGTTGACAAACATAGTTTTGGTCATCGTTGCAATTAATAGGAAGTAATAAAGAAAGAGAGGTTTTCACATATAAATATACTATCCTGGACATCTTTTATGATTGTGAGCACTCATTTAAATATGACATGCTAAAAGAGTTGATGTTGGACAAGGAAGACAATGTAATGGGTTATGTTTTCTTATATCCAAAATAAAGTATATTGTCATGGATCACCCAACATGTTGAGCTTGCCTTTCCCCCTCATGCTAGCCAAATTCTTTGCACCAAGTAGAGATACTACTTGTGCTTCCAAATATCCTTGAAACCAGTTTTGCCATGAGAGTCCACCATACCTACCTATGGATTGAGTGAGATCCTTCAAGTAAGTTGTCATGTTTCATGCAATAAAAATTGCTCTCTAAATATGTATGACTTATTAGTGTGGAGAAAATAAGCTTTATACGATCTTGTGATATGGAAGCAATAAAAGCGATGGACTACATAATAAAGGTCCATATCACAACTGGCAATATAAAGTGACATTCTTTTGCATTAAGATTTCGTGCATCCAACCATAAAAGCACATGACAACCTCTGCTTCCCTCTGCGAAGGGCCTATCTTTTACTTTTTGTCTTATACATTATGCAAGAGTCATGGTGATCTTCACCTTTCCCTTCCATATTTTATCCTTTGGCAAGCACCTTGTGTTGGGAAGAT
>NC_041381.1:631592380-631659735 GCF_002162155.2 Triticum dicoccoides
TTACCCTTGAGGTAAAAGGTTGGGAGGCAACACTATAAGCCCCTATCTTGCTCTGTGTCCAATTAAAACTCCATACCCATAAGTATTGCGTGAGTGTTAGCAATTGTGAAAGACTAAATGATAGTTGAGTATGTGGACTTGCTGAAAAGCTCTTATATTGATTCTTTCCGATGTTATGATAAATTGCAATTGCTTCAATGACCAAGATTATAGTTTGTTGGTTCTCAATGAAATTTCTGATTCATACTTGACATTGTGAATAGATTATTACTTGAGCATAAGAAATCATATGACAATATATATATATATATATATATATATATATATATATGTTGTTGTTATAAGAATGATCATGATGCTCTCATGTCCTTATTCTATTTTATGGACACCTCTATCTCTAAACATGTGGACATATTTTTCGATTTCGGCTTCCGCTTGAGGACAAGCGAGATCTAAGCTTGGGGGAGTTGATACATCCATTTTGCATCATGCTTTTATATCAATATTTATTGCATTATGGGCTGTTGTTACATGGTATATCACAATACTTATGCCTATTCTATCTTATTTTACAAGGTTTACATGAAGAGGGAGAATGCCGGCAACTGGGATTCTGGGCTGGAAAAGGAGCAAATATTAGAGACCTATTCTAGACAACTCCAAAAGTCCTGAAATTCCACGGAAGTTATTTTTGGAATTAATAAAAAAATACGGGGCGAAGAAAATACCAGAGGGGGCCCCACACCCTGTCCACGAGGGTGGGGGGCGCGCCCTACCCCCCTAGGTGCACCCCTGCCTCGTGGGCCCCCTGGCAGCCCTCCGATGGCCATCTTCTACTATATGAAGTCTTTTACCCAGGAAAAAGTCATAAGCAAGCTTACGGGACGAGACTCCACCGCCACGAGGCGGAACCTTGGCAGAACCAATCTAGGGCTCTGGCGGAGCTGTTCTGCCGGGGAAACATCCCTCCGAGAGGGGGAAATCATCACCATCATCATCACCATCGATCCTCTCAGCGGGAGGGGGTCAATCTCCATCAACATCTTCACCGGCACCATCTCCTCTCAAACCCTAGTTGATCTCTTGTTTTCAATATTTGTCCCAAAACCTCAGATTGGTACCTGTGGGTTGCTAGTAGTGTTGATTACTCCTTGTAGTTGATGCTAGTTAGTTTATTCGGTGGAAGATCATATGTTTAGATCCTATATGCATATTAATACCCCTCTGATTATGAACATGAATATGATTTGTGAGTAGTTACGTTTGTTCCTGAGGACATGGGAGAAGTCTTGCTTTAAGTAGTCATGTGAATTTGGTATTCATTCGATATTTTGATGAGATGTATGTTGTCTCTCCTCTAGTGGTGTTATGTGAACGTCGACTACATGACACTTCACCATTGTTTGGGCCCAAAGGAAGGCATTGGGAAGTAATAAGTAGATGATGTGTTGCTAGAGTGATAGAAGCTTAAACCCTAGTTTATGCGTTGCTTCGTAAGGGGCTGATTTGGATCCATATGTTTCATGTTGTAGTTAGGTTTACCTTAATACTTCTTTTGTAGTTGCGGATGCTTGCAATACGGGTTAATCATAAGTGGGATGCTTGTCCAAGAAAGGGCAGTACCCAAGCACCGGTCCACCCACATACCAAATTATCAAAGTAACGAACGTGAATCACATGAGCGTGATGAAAACTAGCTTGATGATAATTCCCGCGTGTCCTCGGGAGCGCTTTTCTCTATATAAGAACTTGTCCAGGCTTGTCCTTTGCTACAAAAAGGATTGGGCCACCTTGCTGCACCTTATTTACTTTTATTACTTGTTACCCGTTACAAATTACCTTATCACAAAACTATCTGTTACCGATAATTTCAGTGCTTGCAGAGAAAACCTTACTGAAAACCGCTTGTCATTTCCTTCCACTCCTCGTTGGGTTCGACACTCTTACTTATCCAAAGGACTACGATAGATCCCCTACACTTGTGGGTCACCACTGTACGACTTTGAGTTTTCCGTCGTTTTCCCCTCCAAGGACTGCCTCCGTATGATTGCGTCTTGCACCAGCTTCACCCTCCCCCTTAATCAGCTGGTGGTGTCGGTGAAGCCTGCCTCCTATGGTGGAAAAACCATTGGCCCACTCTCTCAGGTTTGGTTCTGGTGGATGATGTGCCAATGGGGCTTCGTTCTTCTTCCTTTTTGATGGCCTCCGGCACTCTGATTGGTAAACCAGTGGAAGTGGACACGGAGTCTCTGGATAAGGTTGGTCCTTCTCGCATCAAGATTTGGTGTGTTGTCCCAATATGTGTCCGTGGATCGATCGATGTGTTCCCCTCGCCCAATGGAGTCAGACTGCGTGTTCGGGTTGAAGGGGCTGAAGACTTCCACCCCCCTCCACGTCCTCCCTCATCCAACCCCTCGGACAAGCATGATAAGAATGAGGATGGCTCTATGGGTGGGCAGAACCCTAGTGGAGGCTCTGATCTGCGCTTCACCTATTCCGAATGGGACGGGCTGGCAGAATCTGAGCGGGAACTCTTCAAATCTCAAGCGCCTGTTGATAAGGCTCTGTGCGAGGCGGATGCTGCCCCTCCATCTGACCCAATGGTGCCTGCTAAAGATGAGTTGTTGTGCAAGAAGCCGTCTGCCACGGTCACCCCCATCTTGGGAGCCTGCTCCAACCTCCCGGGCCATCCTCTCTCTCCCACCTGCTCGGGTATTGAGGATTCGCCTCTCTTCCCAGGGCATGCTGCTGATGATTCGCTGTCCAAGAGGAAGAAGAAATCTTCGATGCAGAAATACTCTGCGAAGAGCAAGGCTTCTTCGGGCTCTAAGAAGTCTATGGCGGGAGTTTGTCGTTGCCTCGACAAGGATCTTGGCTCGATGTCGCACTCGGGCCCTGTTTCGGCCTCCCCATGGCCTGTTCTCCCTCGATCCGGTCGCCTACCTCCACGACTCGCAAGGGAAGGCGGGTGCGCGAGGCGGACAAATCGGTGGTGGCGCAGATGGAGCGGCGAGTGGCTGGTAAGGACCTCCCTCCTTCAGGTAACAATCATGGTCTGATCCCTCCTCTTTCCCCGATCCGGCTTGTCCTACCTTCTATTTCTGATGACCACCTGTTAAATATCATGTCTGATGTGGGCATTACTGTTGATCCCGAGCAAGGCTCTCCTTCTCTCCTTCTTTCTACTATTCGGGCCAATGAGGAGGCCCAGGCCACACTTGCTAAGGCTAAAGAGGTCGTTGCCTCTACGGCTGCAGATTCTGTGGGTGTTGGGGTTCAGGAAAATGGGGTGGTGGTTCGTAATGGCCAGCCCAGCCTAGCACTTCCAGGAGGGGCGTTTCCAAAAGGTCAAAACCCTGCTTTGCCCCTAGCAGGTCGAGTCTTCGCATCAAAAATCTTTCCTATAAATGAAAGCCTTATTCTGGAACATCAGGGGGTTTGGTGCTAGCGGGCGCCGAGACCAGATTAGAGATCTAGTTTGTGGGGATAATATTGATATTGTTGGGCTAGTTAAAACCTTTAAAGACTCCTTCTCTCCCAGTGAACTTTCTACGATTGCGGGCATGGATAGATTTGATTGGCACGTGCTTCCTGCTTCGGGCCGTTCGGGAAGGATCTTGATTGGTTCCAAAAGGGATGTCTTTGATTTCGTGGCTTTTGATCATGGTATTTTTTGGACAAGCACGGTAATTTTTCACAAAGCTCTTAACATTTTGTGGGAATTTATAGTGGTCTACGGCCCTGCTGATCACACGCCGACCTCCCTGTTCCTGGATGAGCTCTCTACTAAGATCGAGGCCTATAATATCCGGATAGTTATCCATGGTGACTTTAACCTTCTGCGCACCCCCTCGGACAAGAGCAATGCCACTTTGTCCTGACCTTTGGCTAATGCTTTCAACGACTTTATTAGTTCCTTTGCTATCCACGAGCTTCCTAGGGTTGGGGCCTGTTTTACTTGGTCAAATCATTAGGCCATCCCGATTAGATCTGTGCTAGACTGAGTGTTCATCTGTTCTAGGTGGGACTCCCTTTTTCCTCGGGCTTCCCTTTTCGTTAAAAGTATCATGGGCTCCGACCATACCCCTCTTCTTCTTGATGTTGGAATGTAACAAGATAGACCGACCTCTCGTTTCCAATTTGATGCTTCTTCGGTGCTTGTCGAAGGGTTTACTGACATGCTGGCTACTAAGATCCTTAACTCTTGGCCCCAAATCCTCGTTCTTTTGGCCCTATGGATGACTGGAACTCTTGTTCCTATGAACTATGCAAATTCCTTCGAGATTGGTCCCGAAACCATGCTGCGGAGGAACGTAGGTCGAAGAATGCTCTTGAATCCCAGATTATGGACCTAGACCGCACGACCGATACCTTGGGTCTCTCGGATGTTGGGTGGGCTTTGCGCTATAATCTCGAGGCCGCCTTGATGAAGTTGCATCATCAGGTGGAAGTCTATTGGCGCCAGCATGGCACGTTGAATTGGACACTAAAAGGGGATTCCCCTACTGCGTATTTCTTTGCCATCGCCAATGGTCGGAGAAGGTGCTTTATAAACAACCTGTTCACTAATGGTGTTTGGTCCTCGTACCAATCATGATCCTCTCTCATGTGGTGGAATTTTTCTCATCGCTACTAGGGGCCAAACCTCCTTCTGGCTTTTCTATCTCATCCTCCCTGTGGGACAATAATATGAAAATTTCGGTCGAGGAAAATGAAGCCTTGATGGTGCCCCTCTCTGATAAGGAAATTTGGGAAGTGGTTAACTCTGCCAACCCCAATGCTGCTTCTGGGCCGGATGGATTCTCGATCCCCTTCTTCAAAAAATTCTAGCCGCAGTTGCGATAGTTGGTCTATCATGTTATTCAGGGCTTTTGTTTGGGTACCATTGATATATATCGCCTCAACTATGCGGTGATCACCTTGATTCCTAAAGTTAAAGGTGCTGAGCTGATTTCCCAGTTCAGGCCTATTGTGCTGATCAATAATTTCGCCAAGTTTCCAGCAAAAGGCTTTGCAAACCGTCTCTCTCCTGTTGCTCATAGAGTCATCAGGCTGTTCGAATCTGCTTTATCAAAGGGCGTTTCATTTTAGATGGTATTCTTTATCTCCATGAGATCGTCCATGACCTGAAATCTCGTAAATCTAAAGCAGTTATCCTCAGATTGGATTTTGAGAAAGCCTATGATTCAGTTAGTTGGCCTTTCCTGAGAAAGGTTCTTTTAGCGAAAGGATTCAATGGGGCGTATGTTCACCGTATTATGCAGTTGGTCTTGGGGGGGCACACTGCGGTCTCTGTTAATGGTCATGTTAGTAAATTCTTTGTCAATGGTAGGGGCATGCGACAGGGCGACCCCGCATCCCCTGTTTTGTTCAACTTCTTTGCTGGTGCCTTCTCTCGCATCTTGTCTAGGGCTGCCCATCATGTTCATATCTTGCCGGTGGTTTCTCATCTAATCCTGGAGGGTCTTACTCACTTGCAGTACGTTGATGACACCATTATTATGGTTGAATTGAACGATGATTGCATTGCCCACCTCAAGTTTATTCTCCTGTGCTTTGAGGCTGTTTCGGGTCTAAAAAATAACTTTTCTAAGAGTGAGGTCCTTGTCACTGGTGTTGATGATTCAGAATCTCTGAGAGTGGCTCGGCTCCTCAACTGCAACCTGGGCTCCTTTCCCTTTAAGTACCCGGGTCTTCCCATTTCACCAGATCTGCTTCATTTAAAAGACTTTGCTCCTGCTGTCTCTAAAGTGGGAAATAGGGCCCTTCCCTGGTGTGGTAGATATAATACCAACACCAAGAAAGTGGCTCTGATCAATGCTTGCTTGTCCTCCCTCCCTATGTTCCTAATGTGCTTTTATCTTCTCTCGGCTGGTATTCATGCGGGTTTTGACAAACATAGGGGTGCTTTTTATCGGAACGCTGTTGACAACAGACAGATGTATATTATAGTTAAATGGAAACTCATGTGTAGGCCTACAAACCTTGGGGGGTTGGGCGTCATTAACACGTCTGTCATGAATAAATGCGTTATGATCAAATGGTGGTGGAAGATAATGTCTAGTGGGGCCACCTCCTTATGGTATTCTATTCTTAAAGCTAAGTATTTTCCCCACTCTAGCCCGATGTTTGCTGGGGCCCGGCGTGGATCTCGATTCTGGAAGGACCTTATTAAAGTCCGGCCTCTGTTCCTCGAACATGTTAAGTTTATCAGAGGCGATGGTTCCTTGGTTCCTTTTTGGCTTGATTGGTGGTGCGGAGATGCTCCCCTCTCTGTGAGATTCCCTGTTCTTTTTTCTACTGCCCTAACCCGAACATCTCCATCGTGGAGGTGTCGGCTAATAATTGGGATCTGGCTTTCCGCCGCTTCCTTTCTCCTGAAGAGTTGGAAGATTGGAAAAGTCTCTCTGCCTTATTCCCCACGCTCTCGGAGTCTCCGGATTCGGTGGTTTGGCCTCATTCCACCTCGGGCCGTTTTTTGGTTAAATCTTTATGCTCTAAACTTATTGGTGGTGCCCCTACTAATAGATTTTCTAGCATTTGGCGTTCTCGTGTGTCTCCGAAAATCAAAATCTTCCTATGGCAGGCCTTCAGAGGCCGTCTCCCCGCGGCTGACCAAATTCGTAAGTGGAATGGACCGGGCTCGGAGTTTTGTGCTCTCCGTGGTGTCTTGGGAGGACACGAATCATATTTTCTTCCATTGTGTGCTTGCTAAACTTGTATGGAGTTGTGTCAGATCCTGGCTCCAGGTTACTTGGAATCCCTCCTCCTTTATTGAGCTGAGAAGCATTGCCAACTCATTGGCTGGTGTGACAAAGAGGGTCTTCTGGGTTGGTCTGGGTGCCATCTGCTGGTCGTTATGGACCATTAGGAACAAATTTACGATCGAACATGTCTTTCCTACTAAAGCTGCTGATTGTTTATTTAAATCTTGTTTGTTCTTGTAGCAGTGGAGATTATTGACTAAGTTGGACGAACAGGAAGCCCTTGATCTGCTCATATCTAAAATTCGGACGTCGGCGTTGTCTCTTACTAGGCAGGATCCTGGTGTCTGATCTCGCATTTTGGTGGTTCTTCGACTTAGTTGCTGGCTATGTCTTTCCTAAGTTATCCGGCCTGCGTGCCGTGTCTGGCAGGGTGCCATGTATTCGTCATACTTTTGTGCTCGTCGTTGCTTGCCCGTGTTTGGGTGAACTGGTGATGGCTTCGTCCCCGTTGTTGCTGTGTTTGCTCCGTGACTCTGCCGTGTGGCTTTATTTATAAAGTCGGGCTTAGGCCTTTTCTCTAAAAAAATATATATTAGCTCCGATATACTGTTATGCTCAAGGAGTAACGCAGCTGGAGGAGAGGAAGGAGAAGTTAAACTTCACGGGAGCTAACATGAGCCCATACGCATTCTACATGGTGCACAACAATATATCGAACCAGATAACCTGTCAACACAAACTTATACCATGAACTAAAAGAGATTATTTTCCTTTGTGCTTGGCATACAATGTTGATCTATATTCTTTTGTGAGCTAGTGTGGATCGGTATAGAAATACGTTGGATCATTTGCATGGTAGAAACCTGGTAGAATTGATTGTTAAATGCATACAACTTTACAAAGCATTTTTGGGATATCTGTATATTTGCTGTAATGTTTATTCGATTGGATGCCAGCTGTTATGGGCAAGTTTTTTATGTGGCCCATTTAAGATCAGCTCATTTGGCATGTTTATGGTAGAACACGAAGAGGCAGGGTGATATATTGATTTTTCTTTTTACTCAACAAAATTGATTCTTCTACTGTAGTCAGAGTAAAATAAACACTCATTCGTTCCATTAACTCTCCAGATACTTGGTGGATATATGTATCTAGCAAGTACTTCCTCCGTAAACTAATATAAAAGCGTTTAGATTACTAATATTAGTTTACAGAGGGAGTATCCATATAACATAGAGTATCCGACAAGATACGCCTAGTTTGCACGTTTGGTTATTTCATGCATAGGTTTCAGTACTAATTGGAGAAAGGAAAAGTTTCTCCATTCTACTCTGTTTGACCCACAAAATAGACATATCTTTCATCCGTATGCAAGCAGGTGATGGAACATAATGGTAAGCGACAAATTCAGGATTACACAAAACTGGAACTGCTAATCTGCTAGAGCAGAAACTGAAACTAACAAAACCAAAAGGTCACACCACGTTGGGGGATTGCCAGCAAATCACCAGGAATGGGTGCTTCCAACCCCTCTGCATATATAGCAATATTCTTGTGGAAACAGAATAACAACAGTACTATTCTTGTTACTGTTGAGCCAGTGTTTAGCAATATGCCCATCTTAATCTGAACTAATTTAGAATGTTCAGACTACCACAGCTTGGACACAGGGCATTCATAGAAAAATTGAGAAACATCACCAACAAGGCTGTGCCTATCACACTGACTATTGGGGCTAAGAGCATTTCCAACAGGCGCCCAACGCACGGCGCGCTAAAATCTGGTTTGCGGCGCGCCCATCGCCAGGTTTGGCGCGTCGCGCAGCGCTAGCTCCAGCAACCGTGCTAAAATGCAGAATGCGTGCGCAGCTCCAGCAGCGCGCTAAAATGCAATGCGCGCGAGCAGCCGGCGCCTACATTTGTTCTCATTTTGGACACAAATTTCACACATCAACACAAAACACATGGCATATAATTTGAATCACAAACATCATTCAATCAAGTTCGTGCCCAAAAGTTCATGCCCACAAGTTCATGCGGGGGTGCACGTGGCTTCATCACGGCGGGCGCCGGCGCGATGCCACCAGCCGCCGAGGTCATCCGCGGCGGCATGAAGAGGCCGTGCGAGGCCGATTCTCGGAGGAGCTCCGGCGGAGGCGAGGCCAACGTTCCCAGCGCTAGGGTTTGCAGCGGCGGCGGCGGCGGCGGCGGTGGAGGGTTCGCGGCTGTAGGATGGGGTGAGGGGGTGCCGACGCGTGCGTCCATCGGGTCAGCTCGCCGGCGCCGACGCATGCGGGGCGAAGGTGGCGTGATGGAGAGAGTGCGGCATGAGCGCTCGTGTGTGCCGCGCGCGGAAGCGGGCGTCCCAAATACGCAGCGCGTGATGGCAATTCGGACCGCGCGCCTAACTCTATATGCCGCGCACACGGTTATTGCGCGCCCCTGGAGACACTCTACCGATTGCGCGCGTGCTACAATGGGCAAATTTGCGGCGCGGCGCTTGTTTAGCGCGGCTGTTGAAGATGCTCTAAGAAACCACAGAAACACATGAAATTTGTGGGAATTTCAGTTTGCAACAGAGCAAGAGTTGTACACCATAATCCCAGAAGAGTACATTTTCAGGATAATAACATCCTTTCTACCAGCAAAGGATATAAGATAATATATGCAGCACCATGCCACAAAACCACGAGGCCTCCAAAACCGTCAACTGAGCATTAAAATTCTCTCGGTAGTCGATTTGAGTTGCACTCAACTCGGACAAAGGAACTCAAGTTTTTTTTTTTGAGGGAGAGACCGTAGAACAATCGTTCTACGGTATTTTATATTATTAAAATTAAAGTAATATGTACAACAAAAGGAAAAAATACAACAATTAAGCTAACCAATGCCTATCTTGGGGAACATCACGAGAACAAACAGAGAGCTTAGAAATGCGCTTCAATCCAGTCTGAAAAGGATTGCTTATGTTTCAACTTGATCTTGTGCTGAAGGAGAACTAAATCTTTCTTGAGAAGCACTTTTCATGTCATGACATTGGGAGTAATATCTCTGAAGATTTTGCCATTCCTTTGCATCCAAATTTGCCATCATGCCATGATGATAAAGTTCAGGCCGACCTCCTTTGGAAGCTGATTCAGAGCTAACAAAGTTTCATAAAGCACACTTGTGTCTCTTTGTTTGAGTGGAATAATCATGTCCCAGCACCTCAGTGCAAAGGGACAATCCCAAAAAAGGTGCATTGCAGTTTCTTTGACTTGATCAGTACAGAGCCCACACTTATAGGATGGTAGATGAAAAGATTTTATGTGTAGCAGCCCTCTTGTGTTTACTCGATCATGCAGCAACAACCAAAAGAAGATTTTATATCTCAACATAACAGCAGCAGACCAGATCTTCCTAAAAACTGGATGAGCCTCCTCCCTTTGATGAAAATGCTATAGGCTTTTGAAGGAGAGAATGTAGCCGAGTTCCAAATGTATTTCCATTGATTAGCATTTCCTCCGAGATTTGTTTGCTCTAAGAAGGCTCTTGCTTGATGAAACTGTGCAAAAGCTAGATTGGACAGAGGCAGGTGGAAAAGCTCTTGGAAGGTGTTGGAGTCTGAGGCTTCTTTGATGGATAGCAAATCATCTTTTGCAAAGGAAAACAAATGTGGGAATTGCAGTTTGAGGGAAACAGGGCCCCATCTATCATGCCAAAACATAACTGAGCTGCCTTGCCCTACAGTGCAGAGAGCCATATCTTTGTAAATTGGGAGGAGCTTAATGATGGACTTCCACCAGAAAGAGCCAACCGGTCTGTTGGTTGCGGCTCTGTGCCTATAGTAAGTGTCCCAAATCAAGTTAACCCAAGGAAGATCAGTCTTATTCATGAATTTGTGAAGGTTTTTCAGAAGAAGAGCTCTGTTGTGAGTAGCTATGTCCAAGACCCCCAAACCACCTTGCTCTTTTGGTTTGCAAACTATGTTCCAAGCAATGAGTGCAGGACCAGCACCTTCCTGATCATATTTTCTCCAAAAACAGTGTCTGATGTAGGAGTTTACTTGATCCATCACTATGACAGGCAATTCCAATGAGCACATGATGAAAGTTGGCAGGCTGGTGAAAACACTCTTGATAAGAGAAAGTTTTTCTCCCGTTGAAAGCAAAGTAGAGCAACCAGTGAGCCTTCTTTCAATTCTCTGCATCATGGGGAATAAATCATCCACTTTTGGCTTTTTAGTGCCTACGGGTAGGCCTAAATAAGGAAAAGGAAAAGAGCCAATAGTGCAACCCAGAATAGCAGCCAGTTGAGTCAGTTTATCTTGTCCCACATTGATTGGATACATGGCAAACTTTGAAAAATTGATCCTTAGGCAAGTGAAAGCAGAGAAGTGCAATAACAGGTTTTGGATTTGCTGCAACTGTGTTGGACAAGCTTGCAGAATAACAAGAGTATCATCAGCATATTGGATGACAGGAAAATCTTTGGTGTTATCCAGGGGAGAGGAAATCAATCTGTGTTTCATGGCCTCATTGAGAATAGATTGTAAAATATCTGCAGCCAGAACAAAAATTAGAGGAGAGACTGGGTCCCCTTGTCTTACACCTTTTTTGCACCAAAATTTCTTTCCTGGAACTCCATTAAGGAGGACAGCAGAAGTACCAAAGGAAAAAATCATGTCCATCCAATGCATCCATCTGGGACCAAAACCTTTGGCCAACATTATACTTTTCAGAGTCTGATGTCTAGTCATGTCAAAAGCTTTTTCAAAATCTAACTTGAGAATGATAGTTTCTCTCCTTGACTGGTTGCATTGATGCAAATATTCATATGCCCATGCTAGACAATCCTGGATTGATCTCTCTTTGAGAAAACCATATTGATTTCTGTGAACAAGTTTCAAAATACATTTTGGCAATCTGTTGGCCAGCAACTTTGTGATAATCTTAATGGAGCAATTAAGGAGTGAAATAGTCCTGAAATCATTAGCCTCAATAGGATCATCTTTTTTGGGAATCAGAGTAATATAAGAGGATTTGATGCTCTGCAGATCTACTTCACCCTTAAAGAAATCATCAATCAACTGGTAGAAGTCAGCATCAATGATGTCCCAGCAAGCTTTAACAAAATTGGTGTTGAAACCATCAGGCCCAGGGGCTTTATCTGAAGGAAGATCTTTAACCACTGCATCGATCTTAAATTTAGTAAAAGGAGCTTCTAGCTAGTGAAGGTCATCAAATTTTTCAACAAGATCTTGTAAGTTCAGCAGATTGAAGATGGTCATAGAAGTCCCAAGCCTCTGTTTAAAAGCTTTCCAAAGGATATCTGCTTTGGCATGGTGTTCAGAGTGAACAATGCCAAACTCATCTTTAAGAGAAGCAATGTGGTTGTGTCTGAACTTTATAGTGGCCTTAACCTTGAGAAATTTAGAATTTGTTTCCCCCTTGGTAATCCATCTTGTAGTAGCTCTCTGTTTCCAATAAGCTTGCTGAGCAGATAAAATTTTCAGCAGGTGCTCCTTGAGCAAATCTCTGAAATCCCATTCTAGCGGGGTAAAAGCCCTAAATTCCTCCAAAGTATCAAGAAGGAAAATCACATCGTTGGTGTTTTGGATTAGAGAGGCTAAATTTGATTTATTCTTGGCCCAGATCTTCAACCCTTTTCTAAGCCTCTTAAATTTAGCAGTGAGCCTTTGAGCACTATCTTTTCCATGAACTCGTTGATTCCAAATCTGCTGAACTGTATCTTTGAAATCATGGTGATTGAGCCAGTAATTTTCAAATCTGAAGATTGTGGATTTTGGAATATCAGTTCCTACTTTAATGACATAATGATAGTGATCTGATATGGGTTTGGCTAGAGGGATGGCCAAGGTGTTTGGGTATTGAAGAGTCCAAGATTCAGATGAGAACACCCGATCTAGTTTTTCCAGAAGAGGAGCTTGCTTCATGTTGCTCCAAGTGAAGTTTCTGTCTTTAAGTGGTATTTCCACAAGAGCTTGAGCATTGATGGCATCATTGAAAGAAAGCATATCTTGCACATTACCCCCTGCTCTATTTCTGTTATATGGTATCTTATGAAGTTAAAATCTCCAACCACCAACCAATCTGTGCTATCTCTCATATCAATGTTTTTGAACCACTGGATGAAATCTTCTCTAGCCTCTCCTTGACATGGTGCATAGACATTAGTGAGAACCCATGATGCACTAGAGAGAGTGGAAGTAAGCTCAACTGAAATAGAGAAATCATTCTAAAAAAGAGGGTTTCCCACAAAAGATTGCCATTCCACCCAATGAAAAGACCACCGGAAGCACCCACTGAAGGGAGAAAAACAAACTTATTTATCCTTCTAGGACAAAAGTGTCTGATGTATTGGCCGTCAAAGGATTCTCTCTTAGTTTCTTGTAAACAGATGACATCATAGTTGGTTTCAACAATTTTGTTGTCTATAGCTAACCACTTTGCAGGATCATTAATGCCTCTTACATTCCAATTGAGGATATTCCAATTTCTGTTATGCATGAGAAAACAGAGGTTGGTGCACTTTGCAAAAGTCACAGTAATAGCTTAAACATTCTGGCATCATCCAAGGTACCACACATACTAAGTTCAAGCAAGCATTACAGACTGAAACTGCTGGTTTAGGACATAATAAGTGCATCATTATTACAAAATAGGAGCAGCCTTTCAACTAGCAACTTGCAGATACTCAAAACCAACTATTCTTGCTCCTTTGCTCCTTGCCCTTTCCTCTGAGACCTCCTAGTGGGCTCCACAACAACTTTCTGCTTCTTGGTCTTCTTCTGCATAACAGCAGCAGGGCCATAAAATTCCTGAGTTTTGCAAAAGGAGGAGTTAAGTTTCTGACCACTTTATTAGCAATGATAGGAGGATCAGCATTACAGGGCAAACAATTTCTATCCAGACAAAGATTCCTCTTATAACCTTTGTTAATCAACTGTGATCTTTCACTCCTCCTTACCTCAGATTCTGCCAAGGGTAACTTTTCTTTCCTCTTCGTGTTAGCATGCACTGCTGATGTGCTTCAAGGTTGCACATCCACAGGTAAAGAGGTTTTCTTCTCTTGCGGAGTGGAGAAAATCAGCTTGGGGGCTTGCTCTGCTGCTCCCAAAATCTGCATCTTGCATGCAGGGGCCTGGGCAGAAGTACATTTATCAAGAATGACAAAAGGCTTAAAGAGGTTACTATCAGAACCTTCCAGAATACATGTCCAAATATGTGAAGAGAGCAGAGACTTTGCCCACTCAAATTTATCACGGGAGAGCAATGCTAGGGAGAGAAAATTTGTCCATTCAATGGGTACCTGAACCACTTTGTTTGAGTCTGAGGAGGGTGCAAAATGAGTGTTCCATATAGATGCTCATTCTTTACCTAAGATTTGTGAGTCAGTGAAATCAGGCAGCATCTTTTGAAAAATTGGATCTGCTACATCAGACAGAAATTGCATAGCCCCAACTGTGATATTATTATGAAGCCCTTGATAGATAGAGAGGGGAAAACCAGGAGGTGCAGAGGGAGTAGTACCTTGATCGTCTGGGAGCAAGGTAAAAGATTGACCAGGGATAGCTAATTCTTGCAAAGCCACAGGTTTGTTTAATACAGAATAGTATGTTGTTCCAAAATCTACTCAGGCTGAGCATCCAAAGATACCAATGCTGTTTCATGCTGTGCAATATTATGGAAGTGTAAACCAGTCTAAGAGCCTTGAGGTTCTGCAAAAACAAGAGCCAGTAAAGTAGAGCTGTTGGCAGCAGCAATTGCAGGGAAATCCAGCTGACTATACATAGGCTCAAACACTGAGCTCTCCACTTCCTGAACTTGGGAAAAAATGGGATTTGGAACTGCAAGAGAAGGAGGAACATTTGCAACATCTGCAATTTCTCTTGCAACATGCTCTAGTGGGACAACTGCAACACCAACATCAACATGTTGTTCAGCAAAAATATCCAGCAAAGGTTGCTCTAAAACTGGCAAAGGTTCTCTCACTTCATCAACAATAGGATCAAATACAACTTCCTGAACCTGCACAGCCAGATTCAAATCAGGGAGATTCAGCTCTAAAGGGGCCATAAGATTAGCCATATCATTAGCAGGAGGACCATTGTTAAAGGACTCTGCAGAACTAGCAGGATTGTTCAGGGATAAAGTCATACCACTCTCCTCAATAGCATTTTGCTGCAACTGATTTTCTTCAGTGACTGGAGCAAGAAAATCATTAAGTTCAAGGAATTCCCCTGCATGAAGCTCTTGATCAACTAGCTGCTCCTCATTTGGCATGGCCCAATGGCCCCAACCAAGATCCTCCATATCCATTGCATCCTGCTCCTCCTCTTGAATGTTATTATTTTGCTGATTGCCTACATCTTGATTGTGATTATGAACATCCAAGAAAGGTCCAATAAGCAAATTTTGATTTGGATGGTGGTCATCTTCATCAGGCCTGGGATGTGGATTACCATCAACAGGAATAGGATCCTCTTCTGGAGGGCCCTCTCCCACAGGGCTATCATGAATTATAATCACAGGCCAGGTCCAAGATTCTCCTTCTTTTTTGTCAGATGAAACCACAATGCTGGCAGGTATCTCTTTGAGAGCACCAACAAAAACTTTAATTAAAACTGCTGCATTAGAGGATTTAACTCTATCCCAAACAGACATCTTTCCAAAGGTTCTCACAGAATTTGCTAACTCATGAATACATCTAAGATCTATAGGAAAACCCACTAACAGGAGCCAGAACTTCTCTATCTAAATGAAATTTCTTCCAATTATGGCCTTGGTTATGCTTTTAAAAAACATAGTGAATATCATCATATCTGTGCGGACCACTGTCAACAAGCAGATCTCTCTCTGCCACACTATTGAAGTGAACAAAAGCTTGGCCAAAAGGACAAGGAGTGATTGATTTGAAACCCACATGC
Source organism: Triticum dicoccoides (assembly GCF_002162155.2). Taxonomy (NCBI): domain Eukaryota; kingdom Viridiplantae; phylum Streptophyta; class Magnoliopsida; order Poales; family Poaceae; genus Triticum; species Triticum dicoccoides. Next base: position 631,608,016 of record NC_041381.1, read on the forward strand.
TTGATCTGAGAAAGAAAATCCACTAAAACATCTCTGACATTGACAAAAGGTACCTAATTGAGGGGCATCAGAAGCATAGTGACGATCGCCGGGTCTTCATTAACCGCTGAAAAATCTCCACAGACCACACGAGCATGAGCTGGACGATCAGCCACTTCAATCACAGAGAAACCTCGCGGCACAAAGGGCGTAGGGTCAAAGGGGAAAGTTGCCATTGGAGCGAGAGGAGAGCTTGAGACGTTGGTGGCGTGATTGGGTTGGGGAGGATTTGTTGTAGGCAGGGTAAGGATAGGCAACACTCTAGGCGGAGGAATAGATCCTTGGTCACTGAGAGGTGGGGCTCTGGCGGCATTGGTCGTCTCCAACCTTGGAAAGGCGCGCTAAAGGTTTGCTTCCAAATTTGCCTCGGGGGTGGGGGGACTCTAACACCGGAAGCCATAGCATTAACCCCAGATTTAGTGAAAAAATAGGATGATGAAATGTGGCCCAATCTCTTGCATCCCGATGCGGTTAGTGCAAGCGGGCCGAATGTGGTCCGAAGCGAGACAACAGACGCAGAAAATGCGACCGTGGGCCGGCTGACTGGAATTAGAAGATGGCCCCTTAGATAGCGCAGGTCCATTAACTCGAATTTGCATCGATCCCTCCCTCCTTAAAGGAGTATTATTGGGTGACTTAATGCTGCCGAAACTGAAGTTGGGCCTGACAAACACTGAATAGATTTCGAAACAAAAAACCGAGGCCCTTGAGCAACTTGAGCATATGATCTGTGGTTGTTATTGCAATGAAGCACTATCCATTCCTGATTGTCCGTGCGAAGATAATTCATATATGCAATCCTAAGATTATGGTCCCCGGCACCCCAGAGGAGAAAATCCATGGACAACAATTGATCAAAGATATTGCCACCTCGAACAATCTCAAAACCAACAGCACATGAAGAAACACAGAACTTAAAATTCCAGCCTTCAATATGTGAGACTTTAAAATCAGAAGCAGACCCACCAAAAAAAGCTTGAAGGATGAGGCACATGGAGTCTCTATTTAGAGTGAGCCTAGATTGAGAAAACTTACCACAAGGAAGAACCTGTCCGATAGAGACGTAGCAGATGGATTAATTGGAGTACCACACTGATTCTTGATGTATAATTCAAAGGCCCTTCCAGTGGCAAAATTCATATCAGAGAGTGCCATGATCGACTAGCAAAGGATAGAACAACTTCCTTGAAGGAGAGGCCGCCGCGCCCAGAGCAGTCTACGATGGGAGGAGTGGCCGCTGCGTCCGGAGTGGACCACGGCGCCGAGGGTGGCCGCCGCGTCCAGAGCGTACCACGACGCAGAGGGTGGCCACCGCGGCCGGAGTGGCCGACGGCGGTGGTCTAGGTGGGGGAGACGCTAGGCGGGGGAGATTAATTTCTATGCATGTACTTCTTAGAACTCAAGTTTTTCACAAGAACAAATAGAACAAAAGCAAGTCCACTCTAACCAAACTGTTCAACGTAATCAACAACAAATGAGACTGAAGTTCACTTCAAATTCAAGATGTGGACCGTGTTATGTTAGGGCGGGGAATCATAGATAGATGAACCATGCTCGAGAACAGATCAACAAGCAAGTTGAGACTGCTCTTAGATCAACCATGGTCCTTGGCCTCTCCTCCGATTGACAGGCTGCTGTAGCTACACCATCACCGATGGCTCCTTGGCCTATGTGATTAAATAAATTAGGAAAGAAAGAGGATCAAATTCTGGTTATGGTTAAGGTGATCTTATTGTACCATCGCCGCTGAGAGGTCGGTGACGCCAATGCCATGTGCACCTTCCTTGCTGGCATCCTCTCCTCCCTATCTTCTCTGTCCAATGAGCAAGGCTGGGGGAACAACGACGAGGTCGCGGATCTGGTGTCCCGGGAGTGGTCAGCGCAAGATATGGGTAAGTAAGCTGAGAAATGGGAAATATGCCTTATCGAGATTTAACTCCATTAGAAATCCTAATCACATGCATGTGTCCAACTATGAAGTCATGCTAAACTAAGGCGATTATTCACATCGAATAATATTTTCGATGTATAGGGGTAAAAGATTGGTATATTTATTTTCTGCATTCTCGTATCATGGAAACTATGTTGCATCAAAGTACATGTCCAGAATAAACAAAAATAATTAGTAGTTGTTGAAAACCTATTGAGGAAACTAAAGAAAAAAATAGGAGGGAAATTAGGGAACAAAGAAACACAGTGCCCTTTATTCTCAAAACGTCATGCAATATAATGTATGTATATGTAACATCCCAAATCTTTGGCACTGTACTACATGCTCACGAAGTAAAAAAGTTGCACATGTTCTGATGAAAAGAGAAGTTCTAAGAAGTGACATCATTTGAGAATGGTTATTAATTTTATTTCTAATGTAAGAATGTGCATTAACTATGGGTTACATTCTGAACAAAGATTAATGCATTCAATTTTTTTGCATTTGTATCAGGTTATTTTCATATAGATATATGAACTCTCCAATTTTATTTTTTTGGAAATGGAGGCGTACCCCGGCCTCTGCATCATAATGATGCATGCAACCATCTTATTAAAAAGTTTCGAAGTAGCACAAAGTCATAAGGGTATTACAGCTCGCAAGTGGAGCAAATTAAAGAAAATAAAAGTATATGCTCCAAAACACAACCGGTAAGGCAAAAGAAAGGATAAGCTCACTAGATTCTTATCCTATTATGCGACCGCCATCCGAACCGGTTGAATATAGCCCGTGCTACCATCTTCCACTGGTTGCACCCAGTAACCAAAGGCTCCCTGGAGTCCATAGGAGTGAGTAAGGACCACGTACGAATCCATGCGGTAGCCCTGAAGATAACCTGCAAGAAAGTTAAATTGTGTTGTCTGTTCTAAATCAAATCATTTCTACAGTTCCATATAGCCCACAAGAGAGCATATATTCCAATTCGAATATGAGCTGCAGTAGTTATGTTCAACCCCAGCTAGCCACGTTCCAAAGAACGATCCCGATGTCAACCAATGTATTAATGTTGAAGGCTATATGAATGGTTCTCCAAAGCAATTTGGCGAGTGGGCATTCAATGAATAAGTGTTGTATTGTTTCATCATGATCACAAAAACAACAACGTGAACTACCTACCCATCGCTTCTTGATTAGGTTGTCCTTGGTGAGTATTACTTGCTTGTGGATGAGGGAGTCCTGGATAAGGGGGTATCCAGATAGCCGGACTATATACTTTGGCTGGACTATTGGGCTATAAAGATACAAGATTGAAGACTTCGTCCCATGTCCGGATGGGACTCTCCTTTGCGTGGAAGACAAGCTTGGCGATTCAGATATTAGATCTCCTTCTCTATAACCGACTCTGTGTAACCCTAGCCCTCTCCGGCGTCTATATAAACCGGAGGGTTTAGTCCATAGGGCAAGAACAATCATAATCATAGGCTAGCTCCTAGGGTTTAGCCTCAACGATCTCGTGGTAGATCAACTCTTGTAACACTTATATCATCAAGATCAATCAAGCAGGAAGTAGGGTATTACCTCCATCGAGAGGGCCCGGACCTGGGTAAACATCGTGTCCCCTGCCTCTTGTTACCATTAGCCTGAGATGCACAGTTCGGGACCCCCTACCCAAGATCCGCCGGTTTTCACACCGACATTGGTGCTTTCATTGAGAGTTCCTCTGTGTCATCGCTGTAAGGCTCGATGGCTCCTTCAATCTTCAACAACAACGAAGTCCAGGGTGAGACTTTTCTCCCCGGACAGATCTTCGTGTTCGGTGGCTTCGCACTGCGGGCCAATTCGCTTGGCCATTTGGAGCAGATCGACAGCTACGCCCCTGGCCATCAGGTCAGGTTTGGAAACTTGAATTACACGGCTGATATCCGCGGAGACTTGATCTTCGACGGATTTGGGCCTATGCCTGGAGTGCCGAACGGTCACAACGAGCATGACTTAGATCTGCTGTCGTACAGTATTCGGGATATCACACCAATGACAGCTTCAGACCTAAATCTAGGGCAGATCGCGTCATCCGAGGACGGGTGGATGGACCCCGCCACGGAGGCCACATACTCATCGGCGTTGGAGCCAGACACAGACTCCACCTCTAAGGAAATCTGTGTCGCCGGACCCCCGGACTCGTTTCTGGCCGCGGGTCCCGGACCGCGCGCATCCATACCCATCGAAGCCGATTGGGCACCAATTATGGAGTTCATTGCCGCGGATATTTTTCAGCGCACGCCCTTCGGCGATGTGCTAAACTCTTTAAGGTATCTCTCTTTGTCAGAAGACTCTTGGCCGAATTATGTCCAGCCCGAGTGGGATACAGATGACGAAGAAAATCACTGCCCACCTACCACCCACTTCATAGCCACTGTCGATGACCTAATAGACATGCTTGATTTCGACTCCGACGACATCGACGGTATAGACATCGATGCAGGGGACGATCGAGAACCACCGCCCATGGGGCGCTGGACTGCCACCTCATCATACGACATATACATGGTGGATACGCCTAAGGAGGACAACAACGACAAAAAGGACACAACGGAGGATAAATGTCACATCCCTAGTTCTGTCAATGCCTAGTGCGAGCATCTGGTGTTGCATCATGTTTAAATTTTCCAGAAACTTGAAATGGGGATGTTCAAACTCTAGCATCAAAAAGAATTCAAATAGGTTCAACCAAAATATTTTTCAATGATTTCAAAATGCCCTTTAAAAATGTTCATCATTTCTGGATCAAGGTGGAAGCATCTACCAAAAATGGTTCACATTTTGCAGGACATATTTGGACTTTGAATTAATCCAAACATATTTGAATAGGGGCTATTTAAATGCTATGTATATTTTAGATGCTCCAAAAATGTTGGACATTGTTATGGGTCACTGGAATAATTCAGAAAGCACCCATAATTATTTCCAGGATTTTAAGAAATGGTTTAGCATTATTACTAAACCAAAACAGAGAAACAAAATCGAAAAAAGAAACAAGAGAGACTGAGAGAGAGGGAAACTTACTTGCACCCACCTGCGGCCCGCTACTGTAGCCTACTGGCAGCCCAGCTGGCTGCCCAGGCCACCAGGGCCCCCTTGTCATCTTCCTCCTCTGCCAGGAGGACAAACAGGTGCGTGGCGAGCGCCGACGCTGCCCCGACCACCTCCTGCTTCCCCGGCTACCTCCTGCTTCCCTGGCCCCTCCTAGCAATGCCACGACGATGCCCCGTGTCCCCTCGCTCTTTTCCCTCACCCGCTGCATCCTCTCCCCTCCCCTGGCTCTCTCCCTTGAGCTCATCCAAGCGCAGCCGTCGCCGCCGACCAGCGCTCGCGCGGCCGCAGCCATCCCCAAGCCTCTCCGACACGCCCTCGAGCTCCGCCGGTCCTCCCTCGTCCTCCTCGTCGTCTCACGCGACCAGAAGAGCCCTGGCGCGCCGTCCCCGCCCCGTTCTTCCTCCTTCGGCCATGGAGATCGCCGGCGATTTTCCACCATCACCGAGCCTTCCCCGAGCACGCCGAGGCCACCTATGCACTCGCGATGAGCCCCTCTTCCTCTTCTGAGGGAGTTCCGGACTAGGGGGTGTCCGGATAGCCGAACTATCATCATCGGCCGGACTCCAAGACTATGAAGATACAAGATTGAAGACTTCGTCCCGTGTCCGGATGGGACTTTCCTTGGCGTGGAAGGCAAGCTTGGCGATACGGATATGTAGATCTCCTACCATTGTAACCGAATTTGTGTAACCCTAGCCCTCTCCGGTGTTTATATAAACCGGATGGCCTTAGTCCATAGGACGAACAACAATCATACCATAGGCTAGCTTCTAGGGTTTAGCCTCCTTGATCTCGTGGTAGATCTACTCTTGTAACACACATCATCAATATTAATCAAGCAGGACGTAGGGTTTTACCTCCATCAAGAGGGCCCGAACCTGGGTAAAACATCGTGTCCCTTGTCTCCTGTTACCATCCGCCTAGACGCACAGTTCGGGACCCCCTACCCGAGATCCGCCGGTTTTGACACCAACATTGGTGCTTTCATTGAGAGTTCCTTTGTGTCGTCATCGATAGGCTCGATGGCTTCTTCAACCATCATCAACGACACAGTCCAGGGCGAGACCTTTCTCCTCGGACAGATCTTCGTATTCGGCGGCTTTGCACTGCGGGCCAATTCGCTTAACCATCTGGAGCAGATCAAAAACTACGCCCCTGGCCATCAGGTCAGATTCGGAAGTTTGAACTTCACGGCTGACATCCGCGGGGACTTGATCCTCGATGGATTCGAGCCACAGCCGAGCGTGCCGCACTGTCACGGCGAATATGATTTAGCTCTGCAGCCGGACAGTACCCTGGAGGCCGCACTCGAACCCGCTTCGATCTTCAATTCGGAGCCGGCTGCGCAGATCGAGGACGGATGGCTAGACACCGCCTTGGGGGCTGCAACCTCTATGGTGATAGAGCCGAACACTAATCTTGTCCCTCATGAAGCCCGTGACTCCGAGGCGCCGGACTCCTTGCCGGACTCCGAACCTCCCGCGCCCCCTCCGATCGAATCCGATTGGGCGCCGATCATGGAGCTCACCGCAGCGAACATCTTTCAACACTCACCTTTCGGCGACATCTTGAGTTCGCTAAAGTGTCTCTCATTAACAGGAGAGCCCTGGCCGGACTGTGGTCAGGACGGTTGGGATGCAGACAACAAAGAAATTCAAAGCCCACCCACCACCCACTTGGTAGCCGCTGTCGACGATCTAACCGACATGCTAGACTACGACTCAGAAGACATCGACGGTATGGACGACGATGCCGGAGACGACCAAGAACCAGCGCCCACCAGGCACTGGAAAGCCACCTCATCATATGACATATACATGGTGGATATCCCAAAAGATGGGAATGGCGAAGGAATAGCGGAGGATGACCCCTCCAAGAAACAGCCCAAGCGCCGGCGTCAGCGGCGCCGCTCTAAATCCCGCCACAGCAAGAATGAAGATTCCGGCACCGGAGATAATAATACACCGGACAGTGCCGAAGACAACCCACTCCAGCAGGATGCAGCGCAGGAGGACGGAGACGCCAGCCCTCATAAGATAGCGGCAGAAGAAGAGGTAGAGGATTATATGCCTCCCTCCGGAGACGAAGCAAGCCACGACGACAATGAATTCGTCGTGCCTGAGGATCCCGTCAAACAAGAGCGTTTAAAACGCAGGCTTATGGCCACGGCTAATAGCCTCAAGAAAAAGCAGCAACAGCTTAGAGCTGATTAAGATCTGCTAGCCGACAGATGGACTGAAGTCCTCGCGGCCGAAGAGCATGAGCTCGAACGCCCCTCCAAAAGCTACCCTAAATGCAAGCTGCTCCCCCGATTAGAGGAGGAAGCATATGAACCCGCATCACCAGGAGACAATACGGCTGACCGACCACCCCGTGGTCGCGACAGAGAGGCCTCTAGGCCCTTCACTAGACCCGTACCCCGGCATCGCTCGAAAAGCACAAGGCCACAGGGGAATGCTCCGGACTTGCGAGATATATTGGAGGATAAGGCAAGACAATCAAGATCGATCTATGGATCGCGTGGGCGCCCCACGGTACGTGACGACAACCGTCATGCCGGACACAGTAAGTCTGGCCGGGCTGAACAAAACAGACAAAGCTCTTTTGAGCTCTGTCGTGATATCGCCCAGTACAGAGGCGCCGCACACCCACTATGCTTCACATATGAAGTAATGGATCATCAAATCCCCGAAGGGTTTAAACGCGTGAATATCGAATCTTACGATGGCACAACAGACCCCGCGGTTTGGATCGAAGACTATCTTCTTCACATCCACATGGCCCTCGGTGACGATCTTCACGCCATCAAATATCTCCCCCTCAAGCTTAAAGGACTAGCTCGGCATTGGCTTAACAGCCTGCCAGCAGAGTCAATTGGGAGTTGGGAGGACCTGGAAGCCGCATTCCTCGATAACTTCCAAGGCACGTATGTGCGACCACCAGACGCTGATGACCTAAGCCACATAATTCAGCAGCCAGACGAATCGGCCAGACAATTCTGGACACGGTTCTTAACCAAGAAAAACCAAATCATCGACTGTCCGGATGCGGAGGCCCTCGCGGCCTTCAAGCATAATATCCGCGATGAGTGGCTTGCCCGGCACCTGGGACAGGAAAAGCCGAAATCCATGGCAGCCCTCACATCACTCATGACCTGCTTCTGCGCGGGTGAGGACAGCTGGCTAGCACGCAGCAACAACCTCAGCAAAAATTCTGGCAGTCCGGACATCAAGGACCGTAGTGGCAGGTCGCGTCATAACAAAAACAAATGCCGCATTAACGGCGACAATAGTGAGGATACGGCAGTCAATGCCAGATTCAGAGGCTCTAAACCCGGTCAGCGGAAAAAGCCATTCAAAAGAACTGCTCCGGCCCCGTCCAATTTGGACCGAATACTCGACCGCTTGTGCCAGATACACGGCACCCCCGAAAAGCCAGCTAACCACACCAATAGGGACTGTTGGGTATTCAAGCAGGCAGGCAAGTTAATTGACGAAAACAATGACAAGGGGCTGCATAGAGATGACAAGGAGGAGACCCAACCGCCAAAAAATAGAGGACAGAAGGGCTCCACCCCCCCACAGGTGCGGACGGTGAACATGATATACGCAACGCACATCCCCAAAAGGGAGCGGAAGCGTGCGCTAAGGGATGTATACGCGATGGAGCCAGTTGCCCCGAAGTTCAATCCATGGTCCTCCTGCCCGATCACTTTTAACCGAAGGGACCACCCCACCAGCATCCGCCACGGCGGATTCGCCGCATTGGTCCTAGACCCAATCGTCGATGGATTTCACCTCACCAGAGTCCTGATGGACGGCGGCAGCAGCCTGAACCTGCTTTATCAGGATACAATGCACAAAATGGGCATAGACCCCTCAAGAATTAAACCTACCAAGACGACCTTTAAAGGCGTCATACCAAGTGTAGAAGCCAATTGTACAGGCTCAGTCACACTGGAAGTGGTCTTTGGATCCCCGGATAACTTCCGAAGCGAGGAGTTAATCTTCGACATAGTTCCGTTCCGCAGCGGCTATCATGCCCTGCTCGAACGAACCGCGTTTGCAAAGTTCAACGCGGTGCCGCACTACGCATACCTCAAGCTCAAGATGCCAGGCCCTCGAGGAGTCATCACGGTCAACGGAAACACTGAACGTTCTCTCCGGACGGAGGAACATACAACGGCTCTCGCGGCAGAAGTACAATGCAGCCTCTTAAGGCAATTCTCGAGTCCGGCCGTTAATCGGCCGGACACAGCTAAGCGCGCCCGGAGTAACCTACAACAAGACCACCTGGCACGTTCCGAGCACGCGTAGCAGTGCGGCCCCAACCCCGGCCCTTGTAAAGCGTCAAAACAGGTCCTTCGCGTACACCATTACGCTCTGAAGATACCATGGGCATGGGGAGAGGGGCACGACCACGATAAGCCCAGATTGCGGTTCAACCACACCAGGGGCTCTCAAGTGTGTCGTTCTTTTTATTTTCTATTTCCTTTTTTACCCACAGGACTCCGTTCGTCAGAGGCCCTGTCCGGCAGCAGACCTGTCGAAGTAACGATGCAACAGCCAGGGAAGGATAAAGGCTACAACGAATATCCAGGTGGTCTCCATTACGAGCATTAAATCTGTTTTACGCACCATTCGGCAGCCCACCCCTAGAGGGGGACATGTTTAACAGTCCCATCACTTGCTTATCGCACCATTTGTATCGTTCTGCACTTACAGCAGTCTTTCTTAAATAAACAATGCAACACCTTTTTGCTTATAATCGCATTTCCTTTTTATACATATGTTCATTTACGGCATGTTGCATCCGTACACTTTGGTACGGCTAAAATAGACCAGGGGCTTATGTTTCCCGCATCATGGTGTGATAAGTCCGAACACTTTCACAAGTGCGGCACCCCAAACTTATAGCACTATAAGCGTCGGCTCCGAATCATGTCTTGGGTCAATAGTTGGGTTTGCCCGGCTCCCATGTTTTGGTACCTTACGTTCCGTTGTATCGGCTAAGGTAGCACTGGGAGAACCACTGCGATTGCGCCCCAGTTGAGCTGGGTTAACGCCTCAGTGGAGAAAGCTAAAACTGACCGTCATGATGAGGCGAGAGCCGGTCGCTGTTCGAGAGGTTTTTTGCGAGTCCTTAAAGACTTATGCTGCTTAGAGCGAGGAGCTGGATCTAGTCCGGCCCAGGCGTGGATAGCGCCCCAAATTCGGCCTTCCGAAGACCAGGGGCTTCGCCGAAATTTAAAATCATAGAATTCTATGGCTAAGTGAGAGTGTTCAAGCATTATAAGTCCGGTTGCCTTGTTCACTGTGTTGAGCGCCTCCCTAGATGGACCCAAAAATGGGAACAAGAGTGCTCAAGGTTATCCCGAACACCCCAGCACTCGTGGCATGGGGGCTGAAGCCGACGACTTGCCATCTCTCAGATTTGATAAACAGCCGCACAGAAGGTAATATTTTAAATTAACAAGCGTTTCTTAGCGCATATGAACTAAGTTCTCAGCGCACAGGATAACAAAATGCGAGTCTACTCAAATATTACATCTTTGGAGCACTCACCCGCAATAGTGCGGGCGCCCTTCAGCACACTCTTATAATACATCTCGGGCGTGCAATGCTCCTTGCCCTCTGGTGGCGGGTCCGTCACAAGCTTCTGGGCATCCATCTTGCCCCAGTGCACCTTTGCACGGGCAAGGTCCCGACGGGCACCCTCAATACAGGCGGAGTGCTTGATGACTTCAACCCACGGGAACGCATCCACCAGCTGCCGCACCAGGCCGAAGTAGCTCCCAGGCATGGCCTCCTTAGGCCACAGCCGAACTATGAGGCCCTTCATGGCCTGTTCGGCCGCCTTGTGGAGCTGGACCAGCTGCTTCAGCTGGTCGCTAAGGGGCACCGGATGTCCGGCCTTAGCATACTGAGACCAGAAGACCTTCTCCATCGAGCTCCCCTCCTCGGCCCGGTAGAATGCGGCAACATCGGACACGCTGCGAGGAAGATCTGCGAACGCTCCTGGAGAGCTCCGAATTCGGGTAAGCAACAGGTAATTCACACTCACATGCTTACTTTGCATGAAAAATGCCTTACCCGCTGCTATTTTCTTCACCGCCTCAATCTCCTGGAGGGCCTTGTAGGCTTTGGCCTTAGCGGCTTTGGCACTCTCAAGGGCCGTTGCAAGCTCAGACTCTTGAGTCTTCGAGTCACGCTCCAGGCTCTCATGTTTTTTCACGAGATCCTGGAGCTCTTGCTGTACCTCCGCCACCCGCGCCTCCTGCTTCTCTCGCTCGGTGCGCTCTGCGGCCGCATTGCATTTGGCCGCGGCCACCGCCTCTTTCAGGGTTGCCACCTCATTAGTGGCCCCTGCAATACCCACGTTATCCTTGTCATTCTTTTTGCAACCAAAATCCTTTTCTGTAAGGTACAATTTTAATAAGGTGTTACTCACCTTCCTTGTCCTTGAGCTACTTCTTGGCATGGCCGAGCTCATTCTCGGACCGCTCGAGGTTTTCCTTCAAAGTATTGACCTCCGCAGTCAGTGCGATAGAGGTCAGTAGTGCAGCCTGCAATCCCATATTGACACATTTTTTATGACTCCTGCATATATCTTTTTAGATCCTCAGCCCGGCTTTTCTTTCCAAACACCGAACCGAGCATCAGGGGCTACAGTCTATGCGGTACCATTTTATACATATTGAAATTCTTACCTCAAAGCCTGTTAGAAGGCTGCTGCAGGCTTCGGTCAACCCGCTCTTGGCGAGCTGAACCTTCTGAATCACCGCACTCAAAACAGTGCGGTGTTCCTCTCCAATGGAGGCGCCATTGAGCGCCTCCAGCAAATTATCCGGCACCTCCGGTTGGACGGAGGCAGACGCTGTCACGGTCTTGCCCTTCTTGCAAAGGGGTCGCCCGCCGGACTCCGGAGCCACTGTGGGTTACGGGGCCGAGTCCGGTGCAAAGTCTGGGAGGTTGTCCCGCGACACCTCCGGGGCCCTCTCCTCCTGGTGGGTCCCTTCCTGGGATCCCACCTCGGCATCGTCCGCGTCACGGGGGGTGGTGGCAGTCGGAAGAGAATCCATATCCGACGCACCTAAGGACCCGCTTGATGAAGCGGGAAGATCATCCTTAGGCGGACTGCAGGGTTGTATGCGGCATTAGAAAGACATTATGTGGCGAAAAATAAAAACCTTGAAGTTATTCAGGAGTCCGGATACTTACGATCTCGCTAGGGGCTTGGCCCTTGGAGGCCAGTCCTTGTCATTGTCACTGGCGTTGGCGGAGCAGTCCGGGGGAAGAGTTTTTCCCTTCTTGGACCCTTCGGCCTCCCTTATTGGGGAGGCCTTCCTTTTCTTCCCTCCCCCCGCTGGGGGAGAGGCTTTCTTCTCCTCCTCCTCGCCTTGGTGGGAGGAGTCGGCCTCGGATTCATCATCCGATAGCACCTGAAAACAGGAACTCTTCCGAGTCCCCGTGGCCTTCTTCTTGGCCTTCTTCTCCGACACCACGTGGGGTGCCGGAGCCAGCAGCCCCGTTAGGCGGGCATCCGCTGGGTCCTCTGGCAATGGGGCCGGACAGATAGTCCGTTCGGCCTTCGCCAACCAGTCCTGTCAAAGGTAATGGGAGTTTAGATCCCGCATAGAGTCAAACTATGGAAAACAAGTGGCAAAATCACTTACCTCGTCAGCTGGACGCTGTGAGCGGAATCCGCGATCTTCGGTAGCGGATGCGGGAGCCTCGGCGCCCTTGAACAACACCTTCCAGACATCTTCGTACGTAGTGTCGAAGAGCCCGCTCAGAGTCTGGTGCTACTCCAGATCGAACTCCCACATGTTGAAGCCCCGTCGTTGGCACGGGAGAATCCGGCGGATGAGCATGACCTGGACTACGTTGACAAGCTTGAGCTTCTTGTCCACCAGCTTCTGGATACAAGCTTGGAGTCCGGTCAGCTCCTCCGAATCGCCCCAGATCCGGCCACTCTCTTTACAGGAGGTGAGCCGTGTGGGGATGTCGGATCTGAATTCGGGGGCCACTGCCCAATCAGGGTCACGCGGCTCGGTGATGTAGAACCACCCCGATTGCCACCGCTTAATGGTTTCCACGAAAGTGCCCCCCAACCATGTAACGTGGGACATCCTGCCCACCATGGCGCCTCCGCACTCCGCTTGGCTGCCCTTCACAACCTTCGGCTTGACACTGAAGGTCTTGAGCCACAAGCCGAAGTGGGGTTGGATGCAGAGGAAGGCCTCGCACACGACGATAAACACTGAGATGTTGAGGATGAAATTTGGGGCCAGATCATGGAAATCTAGGCCGTAGTAGAACATGAGCCCCCGGACAAAGGGATGAAGTGGGAAGCCCAGTCCGCGGAGGAAATGGGGAATAAATACTACCCTCTCATGGGGCCTGGGGGTGGGGATGAGCTCTCCCTCATCGGGGAGCCGGTGCACGATATCGCTGGACAAATATCCGGCGTCACGCAGCTTCTGGATCTGCCCCTCCGTGATGGAGGAGGCCATCCACTTGCCTCCCGCTCCGGACATAGTTGGAGAAGGTTGAGGTGATAAGTGCAGACTTGGGCGCTGGAGCTCGAGTTCGCGGAGATGGATAAGCCAAGGAGGAAGAAGGCGCAGGTAAAAGGGTTGGATCTTTATCCCCTTATATGGGTGGACAAAAACATGTGTCCCCACCGGCCTGGTAAAACTCGCTTATCTCCCAAGTGTCACAATCGATGGCGCGGTTGGGTTACCCACGTCCATATTGATGGGAATCCCGGAATAAGGGGAACACGATCTCTGCTTCGACAAGACGTGCCAAGGAAACCGCTTCGCTAAACGCGCGGAGGTGGAACAACAAAAACAATTTGAGTAAAGGCTTGGTAGTGGTGTAACATCACGCCACAAAATACGTCAGCAGATTGAACTTGTGTAATGTTATTCTCTCTACGGTGGTACGTGGAATTTATTTTGCAAAGCCGGACACTATCCTGGCGTTCACAATCTTCTATAAATTATTCAGAGGAAGAACCCGCCTTGCAATGCCGAAGAAAACATGCGCGCCGGACTCGTCGTCATTGAAGCCTGGTTCAGGGGCTACTGAGGGAGTTCCGGACTAGGGGGTGTCCAGATAGCCGAACTATCATCATCGGCCGGACTCCAAGACTATGAAGATACAAGATTGAAGACTTTGTCCCGTGTCCGGATGGGACTTTCCTTGGCGTGGAAGGCAAGCTTGGCGATACGGATATGTAGATCTCCTACCATTGTAACCGACTTTGTGTAACCCTAGCCCTCTCCAGTGTCTATATAAACCGGATGGCCTTAGTCCATAGGACGAACAACAATCATACCATAGGCTAGCTTCTAGGGTTTAGCCTCCTTGATCTCGTGGTAGATCTACTCTTGTAACACACATCATCAATATTAGTCAAGCAGGACATAGGGTTTTACCTCCATCAAGAGGGCCCGAACCTGGGTAAAACATCGTGTCCCTTGTCTCCTGTTACCATCCGCCTAGACGCACAATTTGGGACCCCCTACCAGAGATCCGCCGGTTTTGACACCGACATCTTCCCTCTTCTCTCAAGCTCGCGCTCGTCCCCTAGCTTCATTTTCCACCGCGGCCGAGAGCTTCTCGCCGCCGGCCATGGCGTGGCCGTGGCCACAGCCACCGCAGCTCATTCGCGAGCCCACCGTCGTGCTCACCACGATCTCAGGAGCCCGTAGCCACCACCAGCTCCTCCTCCCGTGCACCGTAGCGTCGAACCCAACCCCGTCCGAACTCCGGCCGCCGCCTAGCTCGCTGCCGCCGTCGACTCAGGCCGTCCCAGCTGCTGCCGCCACCACCACTAGATGCGCGCGAGCCCCAGCTACGCATAGGACCAAACCACGATCGATTTGGTCGACCGTGGGCAAAATACGAGCACCTCTGCCATCTCTGGCGTCGCCGGCGACGAGCCGTGGACCAAGTCCGGCGAGGTTGACTCGTTTGACCTGGGGTTTGACCCCCCCAGGGTCACTGACGCGTGGGCCATGCCCCTATTTAGTTTAGGTGTGGGTTTAATTAGCACTAATTAACTTAGTTAATTAGTTGACTCACTGACAAGTGGGCCCAGGCTCTAATTAACCTAGGTTAGTGCTAACCTAACGCTAACTAACTCCGTTAGTTAGTTATTACACTGACATGTGGGTCCCGGTCGTCAGGTTTGACCTGGGCTGGTGCCTTTGACCTGCTGACGTCACCCTGACGCAATGCTGACGCATTAATTCAATTATTGGAGTTATTCTTATTCAGGAAATTCCGAAAATGTCCTAAACTTCTAAAAATCATATAAAATCAACCGTAGATCCAAATCAAATAATTTATATATGAAAAATGATCAGAAAAATCCAATCTATCCATCTGCACTGGTTTCATGCATGTTAGAACACATTAACCTTGCTGTTTAGGTGAAACAAGTTAATGCACTATTATAACCTCTTAAAATGGGTTTGCATTTGAATCTTTGGTTCAAATGGACTCATCTCAATCTGTTCTAGCTTGCATTAGCCAAAACATATTATTATTGCCATGTCATGATCATGCAACATATTGTGCATTGCATTGATTGTGTTTCTTTATCTGTTGCCGGTATTTGTTCCCTCCCGATAGACGTGGTTTCGACAATGTGATCGATGACACCAATGAAGAACTATACTATCTTCAGAAGTGCCAGGCAAGCAAAACCCCCTGGTTCATTCCGATACAATCCCACTCTCCCGCTCCTGCTCTCTTTTATTGCATTAGGACAACAACGATTCATCTGTTACTTGCTGCGGTAGTTGAACCCCTTTATCCTCTGCATGACCTGTCATTGCCACAGTAAATAGATGAAACCCACTAGCATGAGTAGGAGTTGTTTGAGCCCTGTTGTGCCTACTCATTCATGCTTGTTTGTCATGCCTGCTACTGCTTAGAGTTGAGTCAGGTCTGATTCATCGGGAATGAATCAGAGGTGTGTGAACATGTCCTACTGTTTGTGAGATAAGTGTGTGAACATGATTTGGTAAAGGTAGCGGTGAGAGGCCATGTAGGAGTACATGGTGGGTTGTCTCATTGCAGCCGTCCTCAGGAACTCAGTTCTCTGTTTGTGATCCATGAAACAGTTACTACCACGCATTGGGCCCGAAACCAATGGACCCTCTCGGCTTCTTAATCGCCCTTGTTATCTGTCCAGGAGTTGCAACTACTTTCTGGTGTTTGTAGGATATGTGTTGGAGGCCGTGCGTAGCGCTGACCCTAGGGGTGGGCTATGATGCGGTAGATACACCGTGGCCCGGTGTACCGAGCGCCCGTTTGGTGTCTCGGGAACCCTGCACACATCATTTGGGGCTGTGAGCGAAACCCCGGCCGGATCTCCTTGCGGATGGAACCTGAATAGGCGATAAACCTGGACTAGAGACTTGAGTGTTTAGGTAGGTCGTGGCCGACACCCACGTTGGGCTTCCGCTTGAAGGTTGCCGAGTACATGTCGTGTAAATGGCGGTAAGTGGTGAGAGCGTGTGTGAAGAAGTACACCCCTGCAGGGTTAACATCATCTATTCGAATAGCCATGTCCGCGGTAAAGGACTTCTGGGTTGCCTGTATAGTTCATAGACAAGTGAAAGTGGATACTTTAAAATGCGCAAGATAAGCGTGAGTGCTATGGATGGCGTTCTCGTAGGGAGACGGGAGCAAATCCATAGTGGTGTATTGGTTGGTGAATATGTGGACTCGTGTGCGCCACCTCAAAGAGTCGCTTGCAATCGTAGTTCAGGATAGCCACCGAGTCAAAGCTGGCTTGCTGCAGTTAAACTCCACCATCCCCTTTGTTGATAATGATGCATATGTAGATAGTTCTGATGTAAGTCTTGTTGTGTACATTTGTACTCATGTTTGCCTATTTTATGTTTTTTGCAGAGAGACTTCAGTCTCGCTAGTAATTCCGTGTGGACTTCGACGTTTAGCTTGTTACCTCAGCTAAGATCTTGTGCCCTCGGCAGGATCTGGTAGATAGTCAAGCTTCTCAGACATGTTAAGCTTCCGCTTGTGCTTGACTTGTTTGCTCCGAATGTTGGGTCGTGAGACCCATGTTTGTAATATCTCGCTCCTCGGAGCCTATTGAATAAAATACTTGAGTTGTAGAGTCATGTTGTGATGCCATGTTGTATTTGCACATATCGAGCATATTGTGTGTATGTTATTGAAATGCTTGGTATGTGTGGTATCTGACTATCTAGTTGTTTATCCTTAATGGCCTCTCTTACCGTGAAATGTCTCCTAGTGCTTCCACTGAGCCTTGGTAGCTTGCTACTGCTCCGGAACACTTAGGCTGGCCAGCATGTGTCCTTCTTCGTTCCTGTGTCTGTCCCTTCGGGGAAATGTCACGCGATGAATACCGGAGTCCTGTTAGCCCGCTACAGCCCGGTTCACCGAAGTCCTGCTAGCCCAGTGCTACAGCCTGGATTCACTCACTGATGACCGACACGTTCGATGCTGGGTCATGGATGCCTGTCCCTGTAAGTTTGTTCCACTTTGGGTTCACGACTAGCCATGTCAGCCCAGGTTCTTTGTCATATGGATGCTAGCGGCACTATCATATACGTGAGCCAAAAGGCGCAAACGGTCCCGGGCCAGGTAAGGTGGCACCCGTGGGAATACCGTGCGTGAGGCCGCAAAGTGATATGATGTGTTACATGCTAGATCGGTGTGACTTAGGATCGGGGTCCTGACAATAAACCCCCCGGACAAAAGCCAAAACGACGGCGCATGCACCGCTCTAAGTCCAGTAACAGTAAAAATAGTGATAATAGCGCAAGAAAAATTGACACTCCGGTCGAGTCCAAAGGCAACAATATTGACCCAGCGATGGAGCAGGATGAGCCAGGCCACGCCGAACACAACCCAGAACAGATGCCCAATCACAGCGATCCCGAGGGCCGAACTCATCAACCCACCCCCGGAGAGGAGGACAGCCCAGTCGACGATGCATTCATCATCCCGGAAAAATGTTTGGAACAAGATAACCTCTGCGGAAGGCTTATGGCCACTATAAGGAGCCTAAAATAGCAGAAGCAAAGGCTCAAGGCCACGCAGGATACGCTCAACCGCAGATGGAATAAGGTGCTAGGCACTGAAGGAAAACATATGTCGAGGATCGCCATACAAAGAGCTACCCAAAACACAAGCTGCTGCCCGAATTCGACGATGAGGCCATAGAGCCCATTCCGCCGAAGAACAATACGGTCAATCGGCCGGACCAACCACTTCATGGCCGCGATAGAGCAGCCACTGACGCTGCACACGATTTATGTGAGCTCCTGGACAAAAAGGCCGGCGCGACCAGGTCCATCTATGGATCCAGAGGACATGCTCCAACGCAGGATTATGGTAACCAAAACGATCAAACTGATCAAGTACCAGTTCGGAATCAACACTGGACACAACAACAATCGACAGCATGCCACGACATATCCAGATACAGAGGGGTTGTGCACCCTCTGTGCTTCACCGACGAGGTGCTGGATCACGAATTTCCACAGGGATTCAAACCCGTGAACATAGAGGCATACGACGGAACGACAGACCCTGGGGTCTGGATTGAAGATTTTATCCTTCATATCCACATGGCTTGTGGGGATGACCTCCACGCCATCAAATACCTTCCCCTCAAGTTGAAAAGGCCAGCTCGGCACTGGTTGAAAAGCCTCCCCAAAAATTCAATCGGAAGCTGGGAGGAACTTGAGGACGCTTTCAGGGCCAATTTTCAAGGGACCTTTGTCCGACCTCCGGACACAGACGATTTAGGTCACATAATACAACAACCCGGAGAGTCAGCCCGCAAGCTTTGGAACAGATTTCTCACTAAGCAGAATCAAATTGTTGACTGTCCGGATGCCGAAGCCCTAGCGGCCTTCAAGCACAGTATCCGGGACGAGTGGCTGGCCAGACACCTCGGCCAATAAAAGCCGAGGACAATGGCGGCCTTAACAAGCCTTATGACCCGCTTTTGTGCGGGCGAGGACAACTGGTTGGCCCGTAGAGGCACCAGTGACCCAGGCGCATCCGAAATTAGGGATGGCAACGGGAAGCCACGACGCAATAAGAACAAGCATTGAAACAATGAAGATAGTCCAGACAACACGGCGGTCAACGCCGGATTCAGGGGCTCGTGACCCGGTCAAAGAAAGAAGCCATTTAAAGGCAGCAAAGAGGGACCATCCGGCCTGAATAAAGTCCTGGACAGATTGTGCCAAATTCATGGCACCCCCGAAAAACCTGCGAATCACAGTCACAGAGAATGTTGGGTCTTCAAGCAGGCCGACAAGTTAAATGCCGAACACAAGGAAAGGGAAACACCAAGTGAAGACGAGGATGAGCCTCACCAGCCGAACACCGGGGGACAAAAAAAATTCCCACCAGAAGTCAAAATAGTAAACATGATCTACGCGACTCACATACCAAAGAGAAGGCACAAACGCGCGCTCAGAGATGTATATGATGTAGGGCCCGTTGCCCCCAAATTCAACCCCTGGTCGACCTGCCCGATCACCTTTGATCACAGGGACCACCCGACTAGTATCCGGCACGGAGGGTCGGCTGCCTTGGTAGTCGACCCAATAATCGATGGATACCATCTCACTCGAGTCCTCATGGACGGCGGCACTAGTCTTAATCTGATATATCAGGACACCGTCTGCAAAATGGGGATAGACCCATCCAGAATCAGCCAAAGTAACACCACCTTTAAAGGAGTGATACCAGGCGCTGAGGCCCGCTGTAGGGGCTCCCTCGTATTAGAGGTGACAATCGGTTCTCCCGACAACTCCAAAAGCGAAGAATTACTCTTCGACATCGCTTCCATCAGCAGCGGTTATCATGCATTACACGGAAGAACGGCCTTCACTTGCTTCAACGCAGTACCGCACTACGCCTACCTTCAACTCAACATGCCCAGTCCACGTGGCATCATCACTGTCAGCGGAAATACAGAGCGTTCCTTACGTGCAGAGGAGTATGCGGCGGCTCTTGCAGCCGAACACTGAGCGGCCTCTCCCACCAGAACGCATGATCGGTCGCTAAGACCACATACACGGTTAGACGAGTCCGGTGCACCACCGTTGGTAATAGCCCAGATAAACCTGAGCTGGGTGCTATACATATACCCCCATAGATGGTACCAGGGGCTGCAAACATGTAATAAGGCCCACAATTCGGCTTGACCATATTAATATGCCAATATCTCACATTTCTAAACATTCATTGAGAATAAACAACTTTTCACACGTTTACACCATACTCTTTTACATGAGTTCTCATTTTTACAGACACTATTCGTGCGACACCCTTCCAGGATACGGCACAACGAAGACAAAGGCGCAGACGTGCAGCAGGGCCCCGCTCAAAGGTTTCTCTTTAGATTAAGCCCCTATGCAAACCTTCTTTACTGTCTCTTGTTGCTTGACATCCCATGGGTATTCAATACACCCACAGGGGATACTGGCATTCTAGGCATTTCGCCACGACAGATAATGCACGTACCTGGAAATACAGGGTTCATAATCAAGGGCGTTGCTCAGCCCAGTATAGGTTATAAAGTCCGAATACCTTCGGGAGTGTTCGGCGTTGCGAGTTTGGCCTTATATGCATCAGCTCTGAATCATGTCTTTGGTCAAATGTTGGGTTTGCCTGGCTCCTGGGTTTGCTGCCTTATGTTCCGTTCTATCGGCTAAGGCGGCCAAAGGAGAACTACTGCGATTGTACCCTAGTTATTAAGGATGAGCACCTCTGTAGAGAAAGCCGAAAACTGACTGTCATGATACAGTGAGAGACTGGTCAACCACTCGAGGACTCATCAGAATCTTTAGGATTCCTCCTCATTAATGAAGGACCATTTCCCGGTCATGTACATATGCGCCCCTATCCGGATGCACGCGGAGGTACTAGGGGCTACATAGTAGCCCCACCGTCAAACTTCTATGGCTAAGTGAAAGTGTTACAACTATATAGTCCGGTTGCCTGGTTCGACGTGCGATCACCTCCTTAATGGACCAAGACGTTGGATCAAGTGTGATTACGCACATTTTCTCGAACACCCCCGCATTATATGCGTGGGGGCTGGAGCCAACGACTGCTAACTTTCAGGATATATACATACATAAACGGCCGCACAGGAGGCACTATAACACATTCAGGCGAAAGTATAAACACAACCTTTATAATTAACACAGAATTGTTTTTACAATTAAGCGACTTGTCACTCGAACATGACATTCTTCGAACACTAAGCCTCTATTATACGGGCACCTTCTATGACCTGCTCAAAATAGTGCTCGGCTGGGTCCTGGCTTCCTGCCAGACTTTGGGTTGCGATGCTGGTAGCCTCCATATCCGCCCAGTATGTTTTAACACGGGCAAGAGCCATCCGCACACCCTCTATGCACGCCGACCTCTTCACGGCATCGATTAGTGATACGGTGCCAAGGAATTGTTGCACTAAACAAAAATAACTGCCCGACCTTGGCCCCTTTGGCCATAGATGGTCTAATACAAACCTCATTGCAAGACCGGACAACCTATGGAGCTCGGCCATAGCGTCCATCCTCTCACTCAATGGCAGCGGGCGCGTCGGAGCATGGAATTGCGACCAGAACAGCCTTTCTATGTCATTATCTTTTTGATCTTTGAAGAACTTGGTCGCATCAGCCGCAGTTTTTGCCAGATTTGCATACGCGTCTGCAGCACTCAAAAGCTGATCCAGAGGAGCGTACTTTGGGTCTCCGAACTTCATCCACAACAAATAGGGGCTTCCAGCCATGATGTCTCCGGCCTGTCGAAGCTCCTCCCGCGCTGCTCTAATTTCAAAATGCGTCTCCTTGGCCACATCCAGGGCCTTCTTCAGGTCAGCCGACTTCGCCTAATTTTCCTTTTCGAGGAGCTCATAACGGCAAACGGCGCCCCTCAGCTTCACAGCCATCTCGGCTATTTTATCCTCGCTTCGGGATGAGCAGCCTGTTCGGATCTCAAATCTTTGACCGCCTTTAGGGAAGCCGCATTGCTAGCCTGGGCTTGTTCCTTGGCTATGGCAAGTTCCGCCCTCAGGGCCTCCACGGCAGCAGCTCTTCCTGCAGCCAAAGCATATCATATTAACACTATGCTACTCTTAATATTTCCTAAACAAATAAGAAAAAACGAGCACATACTCTATGACTCGTCAAGCCACTTGTTTACAAGCGTGATGTCGGCGTCCACCACATCAATCTGTCGCCTCAGTTCGGCGAATTCAGCGGACCGGTCTACCACCGGACCCTTAGCAACCTGCGCATGAATGCAGTGCGATCATTACCTGGGAGTGTGATCCTCCGTTTGCCGCCTAGGGCTGGCAACCAAAGTCTCATGGGCTACTATCTGTACGGAGCACACCTATCGTGTGTGGTACAACCAAAAAATTACGTGTTTCGTGACGTACCTCAAAGCCTTTGAGCAGGCTCGTAAAAGCCTCATTCAACCCGCTTGTGGCGGATTAAATCTTCTCCAACACCGTACCCATTAACGTACGGTGATCCTCCGAGAGAGTAGCTTGCTCCAGGAGGCCCGTCAGTATGTTCGGCCGAGCGCCGGACTGTCCCGGACCCTTCTCACTGCCCTCCATGGGAGCCGAACACGTCGGGCTCGGGGTGGCCGAGGTGTTAGCTTCCGGCCTCGGCGGATCTAGACTCCTCCGTGATGACACCTCAGGGTCGCCCGCCCCATGGGGCGGAGAGGCAGGTGGGGTTTCACTCTCCATCATCTCCAGAAGAAGATCCCCCGAAGACGAACTTTGTTGAGACGAGCTACTAGCCGGACTGCAAAAGATAGATCCTGGTTATTGTTCTCAAAGGAAAAAGCAATAGCTTTTTATTTACGATTAACTTACAGCTCAGTGGAGGGCTGGCCCGTTTGCGGGCATGGTGCGGTGAGGACACCCTTTGGGGCAAGCCCCCCTGATGAAGCTTTCTTCCCTTGTTTAGGCACCTCCGTCTCCAAGTCTTCGGAGGTGCCCTTTTCTTCCCTCGGGGGGAGGAAACCACCTCCCCGATTATCCTCTTTCGTGGAGACAGTAATCCCCCGGTTTGGATGTAAAATGTGTGAAGGTCGGCATCTCTATTCTTCTCTTCCCCTTTCCCCGAGGGCACTTGACTTAGCGCACTCTAAGCATCCTGGCTATCGCAGGACTAGGCGAGCCTTCGGGAAGTGGGGCCGGTCACTAGATCCTCTCCGCCTTGTTGAGCCAATCCTGGCTGCAGACAAGTTTTTAGAATAATGTTGTGATAAATATAAACAAAGTGTTCGGTTACAGGGTTACTTACTTGGGTATCTGGGAGGTTGCAGCTCAGGCCCGCATCCTCGGTGGTGTCCGAACACTTTACTTGTGGTCCGAAGAATAACTTATACATCCCTTCGAGCGTCATGCCGAAGAAGTGCTGGATGGTTCGCGGACCTTCTAAATTGAACTCCCACATCCGGAGAGGTCGACGTTTGCACAGCAGGGCCCGTTGAACTAGCATTACCTGAATGATTCTGACAAGACTGATATCCCTCTCAAGAAACTCCCGAATGCGGCTCTGTAATGTCGGTACGTCATTTGCAGGACCCCAGTCCAGTCCCATGTTGGCCCACGACGCCAGTTGAGGCGGAGGGCACGAGCGGAAGGCGGGGCCAGCCGCCCACTTTGTGCCTCGGGGAGCTGTGACGTAGAACCACCTCCATTGCCACCGATC
The DNA here is from genome assembly GCF_002162155.2 of Triticum dicoccoides. Lineage (NCBI taxonomy): Eukaryota > Viridiplantae > Streptophyta > Magnoliopsida > Poales > Poaceae > Triticum > Triticum dicoccoides. The sequence continues at coordinate 631,631,850 of NC_041381.1, forward strand.
GGACACCTCTCGGGAGGAGCCCTCTGGCCACGGGGCATTGGCGTTTGTGCTTATTGCAGCGCCTTTGCACTCCACATGTGGCCCCTCGGTCACCTTCGACTTCACATTGAAGGTCTTGAGCCATAAGCCGAAGTGTGGGGTGATGTGGAGGAAGGCTTCACACACGACGCTGAACAATGAGATGTGAAGGATGGAATCTGGAGCTAGATTGTGAAAATCTAGCCCATAATAGAACATGAGACCCCTCACAAAGGGATCTAGGGTAAAATCTAAGCCTCGGAGGAAGTGAGAAATGAATACAACACTCTCGTTGGGTTCGGGAGTGGGGATGACCTACCCTGGAGCAGGAAGCCTGTCCTTGATGTTAGCGGTCAGATATCTGGCCTCCCTGAGCTTCGCAATGTCCTCCTTTGTGACAGAGGAGGCCATCCACCAGCCTTGAAGGTTGGATCCGGACATGATTGAAGATCCAAAGTGCCTAAGCTTGAGCTTCAGGTGCTGGAACTCGAGATACGGAAAGGCGCAAGCGTGGTAAGAAAGGGATAGGCCTCGACCCGTCTATAAAGGGGGAGAATATCAAGCGTCCTCAGCGTAACCGTTTGGGACTTACCTTAAAACATGGATTCATGCCAACGGGCGTAGTTGGGTTACCCACACCCGTATTGATGAGAATCCTACGATAAGGGGGACACAATCTCTGCTTCGACAAGGCGTGCCAATAAAACCGCCTTGCAGTGCGTGTCGTGGGAGGCTGAGAAAAAAGGTTCAAACCTGGCCGCGGTGTAAGGATACGCTGAGAAAAATTGTCAGTAGATTGGATTGGTAAAGTATCGTGCTCTCTACGGTGGTGTGTGGAAGTTATTTTGCAGAGCCGGACACGATTTAAGTGTTGGAAATTTACCTTCGAGTATTCGGAGATGGAACCCGCCTTGCAATGCCGAAGACAATCTGCACGCCGGACTCATCGCCATCGAAGCCTGGTTCAGGAGCTATAGAGGGAGTCCTGGATAAGGGGGTATCCGGACAGCCGGACTATATACTTTGGCCGGACTGTTGGACTATGAAGATACAAGATTGAAGACTTTGTCCCGTGCCCGGATGGGACTCTCCTTTGCGTGGAAGACAAGCTTGGCGATTCGGATATTAGATCTCCTTCTCTGTAACGGACTCTATGTAACCCTAGCCCTCTCCAGTGTCTATATAAACCAGAGGGTTTAGTCCATAGGGCAAGAACAATCATAATCATAGGCTAGCTCCTAGGGTTTAGCCTCAATGATCTCGTGGTAGATCAACTCTTGTAACACTTATATAATCAAGATCAATCAAGCAGGAAGTATGGTATTACCTCCATCGAGAGGGCCCGAACCTGTGTCACATCCCTAGCTTCTGGTGCTGCCTAGTGTTTGCATCATGTTTAATTTTTTTGAAACTTGAACTGAGGAAATTTGGAAGCCTCAAAAACTTAAATAAAAGAGGGACAAAGAACCCTGGAAAATGCATTCAATGTTTCCAAAATGGCCTTAACTAATGTTGGTTATATTTTGGCAAGGGTTTTACACCAAACCAAAAATAATGAACATTTTTGAGGAATATTTTGAGCATTGAATTTAAATCATATTCTATTTGAATTTGGAATTATATTCATAATATATAATGAATATATTTTCAAATGACCTGAGATATTTTATGTATATGTGGAGAAGTCCATTAAGTGACTTAAAAATATCCAGGGGAGTTTTGGGCACTGTTTTCAAATTTTGTTTGAATTAGAATTCAGTGGCAATTAAATAAAACAAAATAGAAGAAAAATAAAAAAAAGAGCAGAAGACCTACCTGTCGCTTACCTATGCCTCAGCTGTGCTGGCCCAGCCCACCCTGCCAGTCCACTTGGCGGCCCAGCCCACCAGGGGCACCACCGTCTTCAACCTCTGCCTACTGGCAGAGGCGTGTCGACGCGCCGTGCCCGGGCCTCCACCTCCTGCTTCGCCGTGGCAGCCTCCCCGACATCCTCGTGACGCCACGGAGACGCCCAGAGCCTCCCCTCGTTCTCCCCACTCCCTCTGGACCGCTCCCCCCTCCTCTGGCTCCCTCTTCCCCTCTCTTCCCTGTGAGCCCCGAGACCACGCCGTCGCCGTAGCCGTGGCCATAGGTCACCACCCGCCCAACCAGCACGGCGAAGAGCTCCACCACGACGCCGTGGAGCTACACACTGACGCATGCGACCACGGGAGCCCTGCAACGTCATCCCCGGCCTCATCTTCAACCTCCGGCCGCCGGTGACTTCGCAGTCGATTCGCGGGCTCCAGCACTTCCCCGACCTCGTCGTCGACTCTGCTAGTCCCTACGTGAGCCACTCTCCATTTTCCCCCTGGAATCCCCGTCGTTCCCCTCCCCTAGCTAGCTTCCCCACCTCCGCCGAGGCTCGCCGCTGCCATGGTCAACGAGCTCCGCGCTCGTGAGCTTGTCCGCTCGCCCGAGCATCACCAGCGTGTTCTCCACACTCCTGCGAACCCGAAACACCCACGGGTGCTCCCTGCCATGCCCTATAGCGCCATCTCCGCTGTTGCCCGAGCTCCAGCCACCGCCTCGCTCGCCGCCGCCGCCGCTACAGCTCGCACTAGCGCCAGCCACCACAACCGCTGGATGCGCACGAGTCCTAGCTCGCCGTAGAACCCAACCGCGCCTTAAAACCGTGCCCTGTGGGCGATTCCCGAGCCTCCGCCGCGTCTGGTCGTTGCCGGCGGCTAGACGCCGGTTGATTAGCCCCGGTTGACCAGGGATTTGACCCCCCTGGGTCACTGACGTGTGGGCCCGGCCCCTGCTAACTTTTGGTTAAGTTAGTAACTAGTTTTAGTTAAGCCACTGACTCACTGACATGCGGGCCCCGCCCGGCTAACCAAGTTAGTTAGGGTTAATCTTAATCAGGTTAGTTAGTCCAGACACTGACACGTAGGGCCCACAGGTCAGTTTGACCTGGACGGCGCCCGTTGACCTGCTGAGGTCAGCATGAGGTCATGCTGACGCAATAATTCCTTTCTGGAATTTAAATAAATCTTAAATGATTTAATAATTCCAGAAAATAGCTAAAACTTCAATAAATCATGGAAAATTAACCGTAACTCCAAATGAAATAATTTATATATGAAAAATTAAAAATTCAAGGAATCCATCTGTACCATTTTCATGCATGTTTGAACAATGTTTGTCCTCTGTTTTGGACAAAACAAATAAAGGGCATTTAAATAATCATATATGGAGTTGGAATTTGAATCATGTATTCAAACCAACTTCATTTAAATCATAGTTAGGTGCATTAGCCCAAAACACATTCATATTGCCATGTCATGAGCATGCATCATATTGTGCATTGCATTGATTGTATTTCTTCTTTGTTGCCGGTATCTGTTCCCTCCCGGTAGACGATGTTCCGACGTTGTGATCGTTGACACTGATGAAGACTCAATGTTATCTTCAGAAGTGCCAGGCAAGCAAAACCCCCTTGTTCATTCCGATGAATCCCACTCTCTCGCTCCTGCTCTCTTTTACTGCATTAGGACAACAACGACATATTTGTTACTTGCTGCGGTAGCTGAACCCCTTTATCCTTTGCATGACCTGTCATTGCCACAGTAAATAGATGAAACCCACTAGCATGAGTAGGAGTTGTTTGAGCCCTGATGTTCCTACTCATTCATGCTTGTTTGTCATGCCTGCTACTGCTTAGAGTTGAGTCAGGTCTGATTCATCGGGGATGAATCAGAGGTGTGTGAACATGTCCTACTGTGTGTGAGCTAAGTGTGTGAACACGATTTGGTAAAGGTAGCGGTGAGAGGCCATGTAGGAGTACATGGTGGGTTGTCTCATTGCAGCCGTCCTCAGGAACTGAGTTCTGTGTTTGTGATCCATGAACAGGTACTACCACACATTGGGATCCTTAATTGACTCTCTCGACTTATTAATCAACTTGATCTCTGTCCAGGAGTTGCAACTAGTTTCTGGTGTTTGTAGGTAGTGTTAGTAGTCTACCAAGTGGCACCCGGTACAGGTGGGCTTGGGACAGACTAGGCACAGTGGCACGGTGTACCAAGTGGCACCCAAATGGTGGGGTTGGGAACCCTGCTCACATCGTTTGGGGCCGTGAGCGACACCCCGGCCGGATCTCCTTGCGGATGGAACCTGAATAGGCGATAAACCTGGACTAGAGACTTGTTCGGTTAGTCAGGTCGTGGCCGACTCCCTCGCCCGGCTTCCGCTTGAAGGTTGCCGAGGTACATGACGTGTACAGGGCGATAAGTGGCGGGAGCGTGTGTGAAGAAGTACACCCCTGCAGGGTTATCATTATCTATTCGAATAGCCGGATTCCTCGGATATGGAAACTTGGACCCCTTGCATAGTTCATAGACAAGTGAAAGTGGATACCCTAAAATACGCAAGATACGCGTGAGTGCTATGGATGGCGTTCTCGTAGGGAGACGGGAGCGGATCCATAGTGGTGTATTGATATGGTGAATATGTGGACTCGTGTGCGCCACCTCAAAAGAGTTACTTGCAGTCGTAGTTTAGGATAGCCACCGAGTCAAAGCTGGCTTGCTGCAGTCAAACTCCACCATCCCCTTTGTTAATAATGATGCATTTGTAGATAGTTCTGATGTAAGTCTTGCTGGGTACATTTGTACTCACGTTTGCTTAATTTATGTTTTTGCAGAGAGACTTCAGTCTCACTAGTAGTTCCACGTGGACTTCGACATTTAGCTTGTTACCTCAGCTACGATCTTGTGCCCTCGACAGGATCTGGTAGATAGTCAGGCTTGTCAGCCTTTTTCATTTATAGATGTCTGTACTCAGACATGATAGCTTCCGCTTGTGCTTTGATTTGTATGCTCTGAGTGTTGGGTCATGAGACCCATGTTTGTAATATCTCGCTCCTCGGAGCCTATTGGTTAAATACTTGAGTCGTAGAGTCATGTTGTGATGCCATGTTGTGTTTGCACATATCGAGCATATTGTGTGTATGTTATTGAAATGCTTGGTATGTGTGGGATCTGACTATCTAGTTTTTTATCTTTAGTAGCCTCTCTTACCGGGAAATGTCTCCTAGTGTTTCCAGCGAGCCATGGTAGCTTGCTACTGCTCCAGAACACTTAGGCTGGCCGGCATGTGTCCTTCTTCGTTCCTGTGTCTATCCCTTCAGGGAAATGTCATGCGTTGAATACCGGAGTCCTGTTAGCCCGCTACAGCCCGGTTCACCGGAGTCCTGCTAGCCCAGTGCTACAGCCTGGATTCACTCGCTGATGACCGACACGTTCGATGTTGGGTCATGGATGCCTGTCCCTGTAAGTTTGTGCCACTTTGGGTTTACGACTAGCCATGTCAGCCCGGGCTCCTTATCATATGGATGCTAGCGACACTATCATATACGTGTGCCAAAAGACGCAAACGGTCCCGGGCAAAGGTAAGGCGACACTCGTGGTGATACCGTGCGTGAGGCCACAAAGTGGTATGAGGTGTTACATGCTAGATCGATGTGGCATTGAGTCGGGGTCCTGACAGCGTTGGTATCAGAGCTTGACCGCCTGTAGGTTTACCAAGCCAAACTGGTCGAAGTTGAGTCTAGAAATTCTTTAGTTATATAAGGGAATTGATTGTGGGATGGAACGTAAGGCTCTTTTACTCCTTATACCTTATGCCTTCTGATCCGAGTCATCTTATCCTTCCTACGGGGTTAAGAACTAGGCCTTCTCTTCTTTCTATCAGGATCACGTGTTACTAATCCGTAGACTTATAAGATTGTTGGATTCAAGCCTCAGTCCAGTTCCTACTACTTCGGTATGTCTCTGATGATCTCGAAACCTTGATATTGTGCTTCTGAGTGGTTATGCCACCATTTTTGTGAATGTCTCAAATCTTTTTTGAGCATTTACAGCCGTTATGCTGTCCGAGTCATCCCAGGTTTCTAAATAGTCTGATGCATTTGCAAGATTCTTTCCCCCTGGTTTCGATGTTCCTTTATGCCAGCTCAATCACACTAATTGTTGAGTTGAGGTATTCCATTGCCTTGACATTTATGTTGGAGTTATTATTATGACCCTAGGTGTCTCAGGGGATTATCTAGTGGTCTAGCCATGATTTGTGTCCTAGTGTGATGATTCTGGCCTTTATTCTCGAAAGCATTCCGTGATGTTACTTAGTAGTAGGTATTCTACCCCTGGGTTTTGAACCCGAGATTCACTCTACTTACTTCATGTTGATAGTGTTTGCTAGTTCCTTTAGGATATTAGTAACCTTTGCGATAGTCCTTGAAGTCTGTGGTATCTTCTTCTTCCAAATACCATGAACTACTTATGGCAGAAGTTCCTCGTTGAACTGAAATATCACAACAGGAGTGCTCTCGATGGGTTCTCCAAACTATATTGTGGCTCTGCCAGTTCTACCTTTCTGCATGGGTTATCCGGAAGAAATATGTTGAATTTCGTTCGACATGCTAAACCATGCATCCACAACTCGGAAAATCGTATGTTCCTTTGAGTTGTCCCTCTTTAGTTGTCTTCTGACCCTTGTCTATCAGTTGATAGTCAAGTTGATGTCGTGCATTCGTGTTCACCGATGCTCGTTATTCTTGTGGTCCGTTAAGCCATTCTATTCCAGAATGACAAGGAGAAACAAACTCCAGTACCTCATCCGTATCCAGGATCGGGTCAAAGAAGTTGTGCTCCACAGATCAAATTGTTAACCCAGCTTTTGTTCTGTTCTACCCTGAAGTATTACCCTCTTTATGTCAAGAAAGTCATAGGAATTACACATCATTCGATGAACTCTTGATACAGTGATACTTCTCGCCATCATTATTCATCCCTCGGTTCCGTGTTGTCGCAACCGGAATGCCGACAAGTGAATCGTGATGTGTGGAATATATAATCCTAGCAACCCCGTTGCTTGGTAGTAAATGGACAATATTCTCATTCTTAGCACGTTGGTTATTGAATCACCATTCTAAGATAGATTGTGCTACCTAGTCCTTATTTCCTGGTGCACTCTTTGATTGATGAGTTAGGATTTTGTCAAGTCCTCGCTCATTTGATCATATCATCTTGCCCTGAAAAGCAAGATTGTTCTCGAGCTTAGAGACATATCGGTGGTTCGTGATTTTCCGTATATCTTCTCGGAAGTATTACCAGGTTGTCACCTGACTGTTATGTTGAGATCGTGATCAAGTTGGTTTATTCCTGTAAACCACTATTTCTCCAAGAATCCGTGTTGGATACCCCTGAGCTAGTTGGTTAAGCTAGACAACAACTTGGAGAATTGGAAGATAAAAGCTTGCCTAACTTAGTTCGTTCCAAAGGGATATTTTTGTGTAGTGCGTGTTGAAGAAAGATGATATCTTCATCGATTGGTCCCTGTGATCAGTTGCTGGACCTATTGTCTTATCAATCCTTTGATTTGAGTGTGGGCTATCGTCAATCAAATCAGTACCAATGATGCTCGTAATGTTGTCTTACTCGTGGTTGATCCCTCGAGCATAAACCATTACATCTTTTGGTCTGACCAATACTATCACCGTGTTCACATGATGGTGGAAGTCCAGTGATATGGAAATTCCGATGAGTTGTTGTTGAGCCCATCAGCAGCATTTTGTCTCCCCCATGATTCATGTTGAACATCAACCTAGTGTTGGAAACTTTTATAGGCATTTTGTTCATGCCCCGTTCATGAAGTATATGCTGGATGAAAGAAGTGACTTTCTTTGATTCACGTGCATTTGATGTAAGTTGCCGCCGTGGGTTTGAGAAAGTTAGTTTTGCTTCCTCTGGAATCGTCCCAAGTCAGTCATGCATGTGCAAAGTATACTGTGGTTTGGTAGATTAATTACCTCCACTCCATATGTATTCCGTAGCACGCCAAGCCACTGATTGACTTGCTCAAGGATAAGAAGTTCATCGATAAGTGCACAAGGACTTCGATATCCTCGATGCTGGTTCCCCACCGGAACTCGGTAGTGTTTTATTGTAAGACTACCATGTGATCATGTTTTGTCTGGGACAACATGTTCACATGTGTGCAGCAGAACCAGCTCATGTTTTGGAGCTTGCTATCGTAGTTCATTTCCCGAGAATCTCGCAACGTCATCTCGTCGATTGTGTTGCAAACTTTCATTTTTCTTCCTAGACTCGATGAGTCTGGATATCCTGACACCAACCAGATCTGAATCTCAGGCAGATATGATGGTTGGAACATTTCCCAAGAACTATAATATTGGTCCCTCGATAATCGGTAAAGTGGATGTCGTGGCCAACACACCCAGCCGGAAGATCTATTATTGTAGTATCTTGTTTGAGGAAGTTGGCCACCTCCCCATAGGGATTTCGTAGGACTTACTCCCTAGTTGCCCTTATGGATTTCTGTGTTCCGAAGTCCGACCTTTTTACTTGATGTTCTAGATATCAAATCATATCTATGAATGGGTTACACTAGCACATCCAGGAGAACATTAGAAGCGGAGTGCTAAATGTCTCTCGGTCGATCATCCAGATTTCGTTCCCTTGGCCTCGCTAAGGTGAAATCTGAGAAAGTGTTATCTTCCTTTGCATCTGCTTCCTCCATCACCATTCATCATGCTAGTAAGTTGTGTTGCTGGACCCTTGACACGGATATTGGTAAAACCTTGATGAATATGGAAATGCTCAAGTTCTTGAGAGCACGCACAAGCGCTAGGTGTTATCATCGGTACTAACTGTATAGTGCTCTCAGTTTCCTCGGTTATGCTATAACCATTCCAATAGTGGAATAACTCTCTATTGTTGAGCCTCTCCCCAGTTACTAGAATCATTCCCATCATTTGCATTTTGTTCCCGGCTTGCACCGCCATCGTGCCACCCTACTCTGGATTACCCTTCTCAGTAATTACTGGTCAGGATCACTTTCAAAAGTGGTCCTACCATGGGTCTCATCCATTTCCGATGATAAACAAAATCATCTATGACGTTGTCTTCAACAAGGTAATCCACATCATCCAAGTCCGAGTATGCCATTCTACCGACCCCTCCAAACGATCGCTCAAGAATTGCCTTAGGCTGGTATAAAGAGTTTCAATGATCTCTGAATCAAAGGTAATTCTTTTTGCCACTTAAGGGGATGATTCTACGAGTCACCTTCCCTAAGGTGCATCATTATGGTATCATGGCAACTCAACTCCTCGCAACGTTGGCAATCGTTTACCACCTTCTTAGGTGTGTAATTGTTGTCTACCTAGTGAACCTTTGTCATCTGCTTCACTCCAATTCCTATGGATGTGCGCTTCGTCTCTCAGCTCGAGATATGTTGCTATGTCTCATTCCGTGGGTTAATCCTGAGTTGTTCGACCTTCGAGAAGAACAATTCTTTTAGGGTTTTTCCTTCCTCTCGTTGTCATGCTAGTTGGAGTTCTCAGAGCAAGACGCCGAGACAAGATGATGATCGAATCAAGGTTCTTATGAAGTGCACCCTGGATCGTGAAGATTATGTTAGTTGGCGTTTTCCCTTCGTCTTACCCTACGCTTGAATCTCGGGACGAGATTCTTGTTTAGTGGGGGCGAGTTGTCACATCCCTGGCTTCTGGTGCTGCCTAGTGTTTGCATCATGTTTAATTTTTTTGAAACTTGAACTGAGGAAATTTGGAAGCCTCAAAAACTTAAATAAAAGAGGGGCAAAGAACCCTGGAAAATGCATTCAATGTTTCCAAAATGGCCTTAACTAATGTTGGTTATATTTTGGCAAGGGTTTTACACCAAACCAAAAATAATGAACATTTTTGAGGAATATTTTGAGCATTGAATTTAAATCATATTCTATTTGAATTTGGAATTATATTCATAATATATAATGAATATATTTTCAAATGACCTGAGATATTTTATGTATATGTGGAGAAGTCCATTAAGTGACTTAAAAATATCCAGGGGAGTTTTGGGCACTGTTTTCAAATTTTGTTTGAATTAGAATTCAGTGGCAATTAAATAAAACAAAACAGAAGAAAAATAAAAAAAAGAGCAGAAGACCTACCTGTCTCTTACCTGCGCCTCACCTGTGCTGGCCCAGCCCATCCTGCCAGTCCACTTGGCGGCCCAGCCCACCAGGGGCACCGCCGTCTTCAACCTCTGCCTACTGGCAGAGGCGTGTCGACGCGCCGTGCCCGGGCCTCCACCTCCTGCTTCGCCGTGGCAGCCTCCCCGACATCCTCGCGACGCCACAGAGACACCCAGAGCCTCCCCTCGTTCTCCCCACTCCCTCTGGACCGCTCCCCCCCTCCTCTGGCTCCCTCTTCCCCTCTCTTCCCTGTGAGCCCCGAGAGCACGCCGTCGCCGTAGCCGTGGCCATAGGCCACCACCCGCCCAACCAGCACGGAGAAGAGCTCCACCACGACGCCGTGGAGCTACACACTGACGCATGCGACCACGGGAGCCCTGCAACGTCATCCCCGGCCTCATCTTCAACCTCCGGCCGCCGGTGACTTCACAGTCGATTCGCGGGCTCCAGCACTTCCCCGACCTCGTCGTCGACTCTGCTAGTCCCTACGTGAGCCACTCTCCATTTTCCCCCTGGAATCCCCGTCGTTCCCCTCCCCTAGCTAGCTTCCCCACCTCCGCCGAGGCTCGCCGCCGCCATGGTCAACGAGCTCCGCGCTCGTGAGCTCGTCCGCTCGCCCGAGCATCACCAGCGTGTTCTCCGCGCTCCTGCGAACCCGAAACACCCACGGGTGCTCCCTGCCATGCCCTATAGCACCATCTCCGCTGTTGCCCGAGCTCCGGCCACCGCCTCGCTCGCTTCCGCCGCCGCTACAGCTCGTACTAGCGCCAGCCACCACAACCGCTGGATGCGCACGAGTCCCAGCTCGCCGTAGAACCCAACCGCGCCTTAAAACCGTGCCCTGTGGGCGATTCCCGAGCCTCCGCCGCGTCTGGTCGTTGCCGGCGGCTAGACGCCGGTGGATTAGCCCCGGTTGACCAGGGATTTGACCCCCCTGGGTCACTGACGTGTGGGCCCGGCCCCTGCTAACTTTTGGTTAAGTTAGTAACTAGTTTTAGTTAAGCCACTGACTCACTGACATGCGGGCCCCGCCTGGCTAACCAAGTTAGTTAGGGTTAATCTTAATCAGGTTAGTTAGTCCAGACACTGACACGCAGGGCCCACAGGTCAGTTTGACCTAGACGGCGCCCGTTGACCTGCTGAGGTCAGCATGAGGTCATGCTGACGCAATAATTCCTTTCTGGAATTTAAATAAATCTTAAATGATTTAATAATTCCATAAAATAGCTAAAACTTCAATAAATCATAGAAAATTAACCTTAACTCCAAATGAAATAATTTATATATGAAAACTTATCAGAAAAATTCAAGGAATCCATCTGTACCATTTTCATGCATGTTTGAACAATGTTTGTCCTCTGTTTTGGACAAAACAAATAAAGGGCATTTAAATAATCATATATGGAGTTGGAATTTGAATCATGTATTCAAACCAACTTCATTTAAATCATAGCTAGGTGCATTAGCCCAAAACACATTCATATTGCCATGTGATGAGCATGCATCATATTGTGCATTGCATTGATTGTATTTCTTCTTTGTTGCCGGTATCTGTTCCCTCCCGGTAGACGATGTTCCGACGTTGTGATCATTGACACTGATGAAGACTCAATGTTATCTTCAGAAGTGCTAGGCAAGCAAAACCCCCTTGTTCATTCCGATAAATCCCACTCTCTCGCTCCTGCTCTCTTTTACTGCATTAGGACAACAACGACATATTTGTTACTTGCTGCGGTAGCTGAACCCCTTTATCCTTTGCATGACCTGTCATTGCCACAGTAAATAGATGAAACCCACTAGCATGAGTAGGAGTTGTTTGAGCCCTGATGTGCCTACTCATTCATGTTTGTTTGTCATGCCTGCTACTGCTTAGAGTTGAGTCAGGTCTGATTCATCGGGGATGAATCAGAGGTGTGTGAACATGTCCTACTGTGTGTGAGCTAAGTGTGTGAACACGATTTGGTAAAGGTAGCGGTGAGAGGCCATGTAGGAGTACATGGTGGGTTGTCTCATTGCAGCCGTCCTCAAGAACTGAGTTCTGTGTTTGTGATCCATGAACAGCTACTACCACACATCGGGATCGTTAATTGACTCTCTCGACTTATTAATCAACTTGATCTCTGTCCAGGAGTTGCAACTAGTTTCTGGTGTTTGTAGGTAGTGTTAGTAGTCTACCAAGTGGCACCCGGTACAGGTGGGCTTGGGACAGACTAGGCACAGTGGCACGGTGTACCAAGTGGCACCCGGATGGTGGGCTTGGGAACCCTGCTCACATCGTTTGGGGCCGTGAGCGACACCCCGGCCGGATCTCCTTGCGGATGGAACCCGAATAGGCGATAAACCTGGACTAGAGACTTGTTTGGTTAGTCAGGTCGTGGCCGACTCCCTCGCCCGGCTTCCGCTTGAAGGTTGCCGAGGTACATGACGTGTACAGGGCGATAAGTGGCGGGAGCGTGTGTGAAGAAGTACACCCCTGCAGGATTATCATTATCTATTCGAATAGCCGGATTCCTCGGATATGGAAACTTGGACCCCTTGCATAGTTCATAGACAAGTGAAAGTGGATACCCTAAAATACGCAAGATAAGCGTGAGTGCTATGGATGGCGTTCTCGTAGGGAGACGGGAGCGGATCCATAGTGGTGTATTGATATGGTGAATATGTGGACTCGTGTGCGCCACCTCAAAAGAGTTACTTGCAGTCGTAGTTTAGGATAGCCACCGAGTCAAAGCTGGCTTGTTGTAGTCAAACTCCACCATCCCCTTTGTTGATAATGATGCATTTGTAGATAGTTCTGATGTAAGTCTTGCTGGGTACATTTGTACTCACGTTTGCTTAATTTATGTTTTTGCAGAGAGACGTCAGTCTCACTAGTAGTTCCACGTGGACTTCGACATTTAGCTTGTTACCTCAGCTACGATCTTGTGCCCTCGGCAGGATCTGGTAAATAGTCAGGCTTCTCAGCCTTTTTCATTTATAGATGTCTGTAGTCAGACATGATAGCTTCCGCTTGTGCTTTGATTTGTATGCTCTGAGTGTTGGGTCATGAGATCCATGTTTGTAATATCTCGCTCCTCGGAGCCTATTGGTTAAATACTTGAGTCGTAGAGTCATGTTGTGATGCCATGTTGTGTTTGCACATATCGAGCATATTGTGTGTATGTTATTGAAATGCTTGGTATGTGTGGGATCTGACTATCTAGTTGTTTATCTTTAGTAGCCTCTCTTACCGGGAAATGTCTCCTAGTGTTTCCAGCGAGCCATGGTAGCTTGCTACTGCTCCGGAACACTTAGGCTGGCCGGCATGTGTCCTTCTTCGTTCCTGTGTCTGTCCCTTTAGGGAAATGTCACGCGTTGAATACCGGAGTCCTGTTAGCCCGCTACAGCCCGGTTCACCGGAGTCCTGCTAGCCCAGTGCTACAGCCTGGATTCACTCGCTGATGACCGACACGTTCGATGTTGGGTCATGGATGCCTGTCCCTGTAAGTTTGTGCCACTTTGGGTTTACGACTAGCCATGTCAGCCCGGGCTCCTTATCATATGGATGCTAGCGACACTATCATATACGTGTGCCAAAAGACGCAAACGGTCCCGGGCAAAGGTAAGGCGACACCCGTGGGGATACCGTGCGTGAGGCCGCAAAGTGGTATGAGGTGTTACATGCTAGATCGATGTGGCATTGAGTCGGGGTCCTGACACCTGGGTAAACATTGTGTCCCCTGCCTCCTGTTACCATTAGCCTGAGACGCACAGTTCGGTACCCCCTACCCGAGATCCGCCGGTTTTGACACCGACAGTGGACAAACCACATAAAAATATTAATACGCAAGGGAACCTTAATCTTTGAAATATGCAACAATCTTGGGATTGGGCCAGAAATAATCAAATCCATATAGAAAGACTTCAGTGTAAAAAACCCATTCTTAGCTAGGGTCCATTGCGTCGAATCCGGCTGGTCAGAAAGTTGAACATCCATCAATCTATGAACCAAGTAAAGCCAGGCATTCCATCGCTCTCCAACTAACGCACATCTGAGTTGGATATTCAAGGGAATTGTTTGGAATACTGCGCCTACGTAATCCTCCTTGCGTTACACAATGTTATAAAGGGTGGGATATTGTACAGCCAAGGGTGTCTCTCCTAACCACGTGTCCTCCCAAAATCTTGTTGACATCCCATTGCCACCCAAGAATTTTACCCTACGAAAGAACAAATCCTTCGTTCTCATAAGCCCCTTCTAGAATGGCGAGTTAGTTGGTCTCATGGCAACCTGGGCGAGTGTTTTCGACTGCAAATATTTATTGCGCAAAATCTGTGCCCATATGCCCTCCGGCTCCGTCTTCAAATGGTAGAGCCATTTACTCATAAGGCACTTATTCTTGATTTCTAAGCTCTCAATACCAAGACCCCCTTGGTCTTTTGGCCGGCAAAGGATGTCCCATCGCACCAGTCGATATTTCCTTTTGGCCTCATCTGACTGCCAGAAGAAACGAGACCTGAAGAAATCAAGACGCTTCCGTACCCCTTTCAGAATTTCGACGAAACATAGTAGGAACATCGGCATACTGGTCAGTACTGAATTAACCAGCACTAGTCGACCTCCATAAGACATAAGCTTGCCCTTCCAGCAGCTCAGTTTTTTCTCAATTTGATCTTCGACACACTTCCATTCTTTATTAGACAACTTACGGTGGTGAATTGGTATGCCCAAATAACTAAATGGTAAAGACCCTAATTCACAACCGAACAATTATGTATAAGTGTCTTGCTCGTCTTTGGCCTTCCCAAAATAGAAAAACTCACTTTTGTGAAAGTTTATCTTTAAACCGAACAGTTGTTCGAAGAGGCATAATATAAGTTTCATATTGCGCGCTTTAGCAATGTCATGTTCCATGAAAAGGACAGTGTCGTCAGCATACTACAAGATGGATACTCCTCCATCGACCAAATGAGGAACTAAGCCCTCCACTTGACCATGCTATTTGGCTCTACCAATAAGAATGACCAACATATCGGCCACTATATTAAATAAGAGAGGAGACATGGAATCTCCTTGGCTCAAACCCTTATGTGTCTGAAAGCAATGACCGATATCATCGTTGACCTTGATTCTGACACTACCATTCTGGACTTGAGAACCCAGTTGGTTCCACCATTCCTCACTAAATCCTTTCATGCGCATTGCCTGGTGAAGGAAAGGCCATTTAACTTTATCATATGCCTTCTCAAAATCCACTTTGAAGATAACCCCATCTAGCTTTTTCGAATGGATTTCATGAAGCGTTTGATGCAAAATGACCACCCCTTCAAGTATGTGTCGCCCTGGCATGAACATTGTCTGACTCGGTTTTACCACTGAATGAGCAATTTGTGTCAATCTATTGGTACCAACCTTTATGAAAATTTTGGAAGTCACATTAAGAAGACATATTGGCCTAAATTGTTCGATCCGAACTGCTTCTTCTTTCTTGGGTAACAGCGTAATCAGGCCAAAGTTAAGATGAAACAGTTTGAGATGACCGCTAAAGAAATCATGAAACATAGGCATAAGATCATCCTTAATAATAGGGATAATTAGATTTATGCCCCTAGTGTGTCCCACTTGTCTGTTTTACCCCTAATTCCCAAAAGTCACCGGTTTTGTCCAAGTCACTTTGCTCCTCTTATGCTTTTGCCCTTTGACCATTTGACCGTCAGTTTGAAAACTTCATAACTAATTCATAATAAATCAGAAAAATGCAAATAAGATACCAAAATGTTCAGAAAAACATCACCTATATGTTAGTGTCATTTGCATTCATGAAAAAAGTGTTGGAAAGTGCACATCCGAATTTTAGCTCTTTTCATACCACCATGAATAGTAAACTTTAAAAAAATTCAAAAAAATTCAAAAAAAATATGGTGGCAAAGAACGACAAATGTTGTAAGTGCTTGCCAAGTTTCATTAGGGAACGACATTCGTGGAAGTCGTGGCAAAATAATAATCTATTTTTGAGTGTTGATTGTTTTATTTGCCGCGGCACCCACGAATGTTATTCCCTGATGAAACTTGGCAAGCACTTAGAACATTTGTCGTTCTTTGCCATCATATTTTTGTTGGATTTTTTTGAATTTTTTTAGAGTATACTATTCATTGTGGTATCAAAAGAGCTAAAACTCGGATGTGCACTTTCCAACACTTTTTCATGAATGCAAATGACACTGACATATAGGTGATGCTTTTCTGAACATTTTGGTATCTTATTTGCATTTTTATGATTTAGTATGAATTAGTTATGCAGTTTTCAAACTGATGGTCAAACGGTCAAAGGGCAAAAGCATAAGAGGAGCAAAGTGACTTGGACAGAACCGGTGACTTTTGGGAATTAGGGGTAAAACAGACGAGTGGGACACAACTAGGGGCATAAATCTAATTATCCCAAAAATCTATTGCACAAGTCTCATAATAACAATGAGCACCGAAGAAAGGTATCAGTGGGGGTACTATTTTCTTCGAAGATGCTTCTTACACTTTGCAGTAATATAGCATAAGTTCCCTGAGCGCGCTTTCTCTGTTACAGCCTTATGGCCAGATTGCCTGGTTATTGGAAACACCGTCGATATTCTCGACAGATGGAGTACATAACACTTTTCGGTCCTTGACCGAAAAGGGAGAAGCTGACGGTCGGTTAAGACACGTTTAAAGTTTGGTTGAACATAGATATGATACAAGTACTTCAGTACATACAATCATTCTTTTACCCAAGTCACTTGGGGGCTCTTATGTTTATTTGAGCCATTCTATAATAAGTGTTTTTCTTCTTAGTCGTTGCAAAGTTTTTATTATTATTTATCACTCCTTTTTTCTACACAAGTGTGCGGTCACTAGCCGGGGAGCCTAATTTCTCTCTCAAAACCGCTAGAGTTTAGTTTGCTAAACTGGCCTAGTAAGAAGTACTCCGCCTTCGGGATAGGAGGTTGAAGCCGTAGGCTGACCCGCTTGAAGTTTTGAGATAGGATGTGTCAAGTTAAAGCACGGCAGAAGCACCTTTTTTTCTTTCTAAAGTCCAATTTTTGGATTGGCACCGAACAATTGATCTAATTCGGACATTAACCTTTTGAATAAGTTTTTTGGCTTTTCGAGCCCATGTCACTTTTAAACTATTGTGTGTTTTCAGCACAAGTCTCACAGTGCAACGCCGGACACCTTTAGAGATTCGGCAAAAACATTCTCGGATATTGCTATATATGCATCGGTTTCGAATTGTGTCTTCGGTCAATAGTTGGGTTACCCGGCTCCTGCGCTTGCCTCCTACGTTCCGCTTTGTTCGGCTAGGTGTGCAAAGGGAGAACCACTGCGATTGTGCTTTCAGCTCACATGGTTAAGGACCTCAGTGGAGAAAGCCAAAATTTGACTATCACAATAAGCGTAAACTGGTCAGCGATCCGATGACGGTATTAAATGGCGGGCCATTCATAACAATGGCCGAAGTGTTTACGGCTTGACCTCGACTATCACCGAACGCTACCGGGGGCTATTAACTGGCCTCCCAAACTAAATCCTCGATATTTTGCTCTTACATTGGGGCTGAGGTTTCATGATCGTCCTTAGCATGACAACCCAAAGAAAGGAACTGATAGCGGGACTATTTTCTTTGGAAGACATTTCTTCCGTTAAACAGTAATATAACATATCTCTCTGCGTACCTTTGTTTATAAAACCGTATGGCCAGATTGCCTTGTTTGTTGTAAATCTTTGCCCTCATAAAGGCTTTATAAAGTAGGACAAACACTCCTCGGCTATTGGCCGAGGAGGTGGAAGCTGATGGTCGGTCAACAAAGATTTGTACAATGCGGATCCGAGCATTAATGACATAAAGTACTTGGATACATAGAGTCATTACACATAATTTGTGATTTTACTATGGATATCTATCCTTAATTCGGCCACCCATGCCCGCATTAAGGCTCGGGGGCTACTGGGCTTCGGGCTTATTATTCACAAATATTAAAGGGGCACATCGATCCCCTGATCTGGTGTTGCCACCTGACCAGTGTATCGGGGGCTACTGCATTGCCCGTTCTATACAGTTTCCGAGGAGATTTTGATCCTCAGGTTGGTCGGCCGCACCCAACTTGAGTCTCGAGGACTGAGCACGCCGCTTTTTCTGTCCCGAAGTATTTTGCCAAGCTAGGACTTGATCCTCAGGCCGATTTTGCAAATCAACCCGAGTATTAGCAGTTACTGGGATCAACGGTCTTATGTCATCCTTTAGGTGCATCTCGGGTTTTAGACCGATACACGCCTTGAGGGCTACTGGCTATGTATCTCATCAGAGAATAAATTGCATCAATAAAAAACATTGACCACAAATCAGCCCATGACCGAGGTTCTTAACCACCTTGGAAGCAGTTCGGCATATAGCTCGGAAGCAAGTAGCTGGCTCCTTAAAGGGCATTCCTGGCATTAAGCTCGGCTAAACTCCTTCGACTTTTTTGAACCCAGATGATCTATGACATCTCGGATATAGTCCGGCGTTGCAGCTCGGATACTGTCCGACGTAGGAGCTTGGACACAGTCCGGCGTTAGATCTTGGATACATTCCGGCGTTGGAGCTCGGAAGCAGTCCGGCGTTGGTGCTTGGCTACAAAAGATACCTCGAATACAATCCGGCGTTGGAGCTCGGACGCAAGAGGACACTGCCGCCCGAGAACAACTTCAAACCCGAGGTGTGGCATAAAAATAACAAGGCATTGATAAAGGCCGGAAACTTAAAGGGGCTCCTCGGATACCCGACGTGTAAACTCGTCGAATGCATTTCGGCGATCCTCAAGATCGAAGATGAGAAGATTTGTTGAGCCAGTTTTCAAGACCGACGACTAAAGATGAAGAACGGTTTGGAAGAATCAAGGAGCGTCCCTAAACTTGAAGACCGGTTTAGGGGGCTACTGACGGTGTCCCGGACTAGGGGGTACTCACCACGTCATCTCCCGATCTGTTAGATTGGGCCGAGGACCCCCATGGCCGTATACTCATGGGCCAGTCCGGACAGCTACCACATACAAGGAAGATTCCGCAAGACTTGGCGATCAAGACAAGGACTCCTCCCCCATTGACGTATTCGGCTAGGACTCTTGTTATCCTAGGCCTCTGGTGCATTATATAAACTGAGGCCAGGCTAGTCGATAGAGAAGAACAACAATCATACCATAGACTAGCTTCTAGGGTTTAGCCTCTCTAATCTGGTGGTAGATCAACTCTTGTACTACCCATATCATCAATATTAATCAAGCAGGAGTAGGGTTTTACCTCCATAGAGAGGGCCCGAACCTGGGTAAAAACATCATGTCCCTTGTCTCCTGTTACCATCCGCCTAGACGCACAGTTCGGGACCCCCTACCCGAGATCCGCTGGTTTTGACACCGACAATAATCATGTTGAACATCATGGACTAGCGCCCATCAAAATTGTCATTATTCTTTTAAACTCTCCTCCAAATTATATTGAAGTCCCCACCGACTAGGATTGGGAAAGTTTCATTTCCACAGATCCGCACTAGGTCGGCTAGAAAGTCTGGTTCAAGTTCACGTTGTGCTGCTCCATATACAGCCACAAGAGACCATCGTAAACCATCCAATTTTGACCTCACCCGAAACTTGACCACAAAATCTCCTCGAACCATGTTAAGCACCTCGAGTGTTTCACACCGAACCCCTAGTAGTATCCCACCAGATCTACCTCTAGGAGGTAAGATGTGCCAATCAAAATCAATTCCACCGGAAAGAGTTCCAAGGAACTATGAGGTAAAATTATCTCGTCGTGTTTCCAGAAGTGCAATAAAGTCTAAATGTTGCTCTATCGTTGTCTCAACCAAGAACCTACGTTTAGCCAAGTCAGCTAGACCTCTGCTATTCCAAAAGATTCTTTTCATAAGTCATCATGGATTTTTTTCTTATGTTTGACCCTAGCACGTCTACGAACCACCGAAGTAGGATATATTTTCCATTTCCAGGGTCGCTTGGGCTTCTCCTCATCACCCTTCGGAAATATAGGATCAATAGAACATGGCACAATGCCCTCCATCATTAGAGGCTCTATAGTGTCCGTATTCTCTAACCCCTCCCCATCTTCGGCCTCCTCACTAGGTAAGAGGTTATTACATATGCGTTCAAGGGCTCCACTTCCTAGATTGTTCATGTCTTCGTCATTCATGGGTTTAACTTCTGCGAGATTCCGAATTATTTTAGAAGCATGTTCTGCTTCTAAATCTAAAAGATCATTAACATATTTCACTATCTCTTTTTCATTTGAACCCAAAGTAACTCCTAAGTCGTTTGCCTTATCAATAATCTCAAGCTCAGTGAAATGCATAATTGAACAACACTTGTCAAAAGACATACCTGTGGTTGCCTCAACATCTCGAAGCATGGCCGCCCTCTTGGCGTGTGCTAACTGCAGGTCATATGCATCTGGCTGGCCCTGGATCTGACTACTCACACACCTACCAGCTGTGACCGGATATGAAATGCCACCGAAAGTGACAAGCTCCTCCATAGTCCTCTGCCGAGGTGTGTGATCCCCACTCGGACACCGTTCCCCAATTGCCGATGAGGAGGGGTAAGGCACGGTCGAGCGGGTATCCCCCGCCAAAATAATGGGAGAAGGAGACCTTGGAGCCACCTGCTCAACAGTCTCATTCCCCTCCAAACTGTCAGCGCGACGTTCAGAAGACATCAGAGAACAAGATTTGCGGGCCTCCTGCCAGCTCTCCAGGCCGTGCCGCCCGGGACTGCTCGTGGTGAGAGCACGCCTCGGGTCTCCACCCCGCGCCCCTCCTCCATAGGACTAGGAACCGCCGCGGGGCTGCGGGCCTCCTACCCACGCCCCTCCCCCATAGTACTAGTAGCCACCGTAGGTGGCCTAGGGACGCGGGCCTCCTTCTCACTGAGGGAGTCCTGGATAAGGGGGTATCCGGACAGCCAGACTATATACTTTGGCCGGACTGTTGGACTATGAAGATACAAGATTGAAGACTTCGTCCCGTGTCCGGATGGAACTCTCCTTGGTGTGGAAGGCAAGCTTGGTGATTCGGATGTAGATCTCCTTCTGTGTAAACCGACTCTGTGTAACCCTAGCCCCCTCCGGTGTCTATATAAACCGGAGGGTTTAGTCCGTAGGACACAACAACAATCATACCATAGGCTAGCTTCTAGGGTTTAGCCTCTTTGATCTCGTGGTAGATCAACTCTTGTAATACTCATATCATCAAGATCAATCAAGCAGGAAGTAGGGTATTACCTCCATTGAGAGGGCCCGAACCTGGATAAACACTGTGTCCCTAGTCTCCTGTTACCATTAGCCTTAGACGCACAGTTCGGGACCCCCTACCCGAGATCCGCAGGTTTTGACACTGACATTGGTGCTTTTACTGAGAGTTCCTCTGTGTCGTCGCTGTAAGGCTCGATGGCTTCTCCAACCTTCAATAACATTGTTCTGGGTGAGACTTTTCTCCCCGGACATTTTTTCGTGTTCGGCGGCTTCGCACTGCGGGCCAACTCGCTTGACCATCTGAAGCAGGTCGATAACTATGCCTCGGACCATCAGGTCAGGTTTGGAAACCTAAACTACGCAGCCGACATCCGCGGAGACTTGATCTTCGACGGATCCAGGCCCATGTCAGCAGCGCCGAACAATCACGACGTGCATGACCTAGATCTGCCGTCGGATAGTATTCGGAACGTCGCGCCTGCTACGGCTCTGGACTTCGTTCTAGAGTAGGTCGTGCCTTCCGAGGACGGGTGGATGGACCCCGCCCCGGAGATCGCACACTCATCGGCGTTGGAGCCGAACACAGACTTCGTTCCTAAGGAGATCCGTGTCACCGGACCCCCGGACTTATCTTCGGTCGTAGGTCCTAGACCGCATCCATCCGTGCCCATCGAATCTGATTGGGCTCCGGTCATGGAATTCACCGCCGCGGATATCTTCCAGCACTCCCCCTTTGGTGATGTGCTAAATTCATTAAGGACTCTCTCTCTCTATCAGGAGATTCCTGGCCGAACTATGTTGGGCTCGAGTGGGAAGCATGCGAAGAAGAAATTCGTCACCCACCCACCACCCACTTCATAGCAACGATCGATGACTTGACCGACGTGCTTAACTTCGATTCTGAAGACATCGATGGTATAGACGACGATGCGGGAGAAGAACAGGAACCACCGCCCACAGGGCGCTGGACTGCCACCTCTTCATATGATATATATATGGTGGATACATCCAAGGAAAACAATGGCGATGAGGCAACAGGAGATAACTCCTCAGGGAAGAAATCAAAGCATGGGCGTCACCGGCGCCACTCCAAGCCCCGCCACAGCAACACCGGCACTGGAAAAGAAAATCGAGATGGCGCCGAAGAGGAATACAATCCTGATCAACCCCCCTTCGAGCAAGCCGAATAGGAACACGGGCAGGTCAGCCCAGACGAACAAGCGATGGACGGATACTTGGAGGACGATAACTATATGCCTCCCTCCGAAGATGAGGTGAGCCTCGGTGACGACGAATTCGTCATACCAGAGGATCCCATAGAGCAGGAGCGCTTCAAGCGCTGGCTTATAGCCACTGCAAGAAGCCTAAAAAAGAAACAGCAAGAGCTCCAAGCTGATCAAGATCTGCTCGCGGACAAATGGACCGAGGTCCTGGCAGCCGAGGAATACGGACCCGAGCCCCCCATCAGGGGATACCCATGGCACAAATCGCTAGAAGAAGAGGCCGAAAGGCCTGAACTTCCAGCACATGATGAGGCTGACCGGCCACCTCGTGGCCAGGATAAAATGATGTACCAGCCCGCACCCCCATGCTGGTTCACCACGGCCTGGGACAACACACAGGACCTGCGAGACACATTGGAAAACAACACAGGACAACCAAGATCGATCTACGGATCACGAGGGCGCGCCACAACACATGACGATGAACGTCATGCCGGATACACTAATAATAAATCCGGCCGGGCCGAACATAACCGACCAGACCTAGCCGGACTGTGTCGTGACATAGCCCGGCACAGAGGCGCTGCACACCCCCTCTGCTTCACAGATGAAGTAATGGTACATGAATTCCCTGAAGGGTTTAAACCTATCAACATCGAGTCATATGATGGCACAACAGACCCCGCGGTGTGTCGAAGATTTCCTTCTCCACATTCACATGGCTCGCGGTCATGACCTACATGCCATCAAGTATCTCCCACTCAAGCTTAAAGGGCCGGCCAGACATTGGCTGAATAGCCTGCCAGCAAACTCCATTGGCAGTTGGGAAAATCTTGAGGACGCAGTCCTCGATAACTTCCAGGGCACCTACGTGCGACCACCAGATCCTGATGACTTAAGTCACATTACCCAACAGCCCGGAGAGTCAGCCAGGAAATTCTGGGCTCGGTTCCTAACTAAAAAGAACCATATTGTCGACTGTTTGGACGCCGACGCCCTGGCGGCCTTTAAGCATAATATCCGTAACAAGTGGCTTGCCCGACACCTCGGCCAATAAAAACCAAAGTCCATGGCGGCCCTCACGACATTAATGACCCACTTTTGCGCGGGCGAGGACAGCTGGCTGGCTCGCAGTAACACCACGCCAGGAAACTCTGGCACTTTAGATATCCGCGACAGTAACAGAAAGCCGCGGCGCAATAGACATAAGCGTCGGAATAATGGGGACAATGCCGAAGATACAGCAGTCAACGAAGGATTCAGCAACTCCAAATCCGGTCAGTGGAAGAAGCCGTTTAAAAGAAACAATCCGGGATCGTCCAGTCTGGACCGCATACTCGACCGCTCGTGCTAGATTCATGGCACCCCCGATAAACCAGCCAATCACACTAACAGAGATTGCTGGGTGTTCAAAAAGGCCGGCAAGATAAACACCAAGAACAAGGACAAGGGGCTGCATAGCGATGATGACGAGGAGCCCCGGCATCCGAACACTAGGGAACAAAAGAAATCCCCCCCCCCAGCTGAAAATGGTAAACATGATCTATGCCACTCACATCCCCAAACGGGAGCGAAAGCGTGCACTTAGGGACGTCTATGCGATGGAGCCTATCGCCCCAAAGTTCAACCCATGGTCATCCTGCCCGATCACCTTTGATTGTAGGGACTACCCGACCAGCATCCGTCACGGCGGCTCAGCTGCATTGGTCCTTGACCCAATTATCGACGGATTCCATCTCACACGAGTCCTCATGGATGGTGGTAGTAGCCTGAACCTGCTCTATCAGGACACAGTGTGCAAAATGGGCATATAGATCCCTCACGGATCCAGCCAACCAAGACCACCTTTAAAGGTGTAATTCCAGGGGTAGAGGCCCGTTGCACGGGCTCAATAACACTGGAAGTGGTCTTCGGATCTCCGGATAATTTCCGAAGCGAGGAGTTAATCTTCGACATCGTC
Source organism: Triticum dicoccoides (assembly GCF_002162155.2). Taxonomy (NCBI): domain Eukaryota; kingdom Viridiplantae; phylum Streptophyta; class Magnoliopsida; order Poales; family Poaceae; genus Triticum; species Triticum dicoccoides. The sequence continues at coordinate 631,656,343 of NC_041381.1, forward strand.
CCTTTCTGTAGTGGCTATCATGCACTACTGGGACGAACTGCGTTCGCTCGATTCAATGCGGTACCGCACTATGCATGCCTCAAGCTCAAAATGTCAGGACCCCGCGGGGTTATAACAGTCAATGGAAACACAAACCGCTCCCTCTGTACGGAAGAACATACTGCGGCCCTTGCGGCCAAAGTACAAAGCAACATTCTTCGGCAGACAGCCTATTCGGCAACAACAACCCCGAGCACCGTCAAGCGAGTCCGAAGCACCCCACAACAGGATGGTCAGGCGCGCCAAGAGCTCGATTAGCAATTCGGCCTCCGCAAAAGCCACACTGAGGAGGCATTTGTGGCACGCGTGCACAACTACGCACTCAAAATACCATGGGCATATGCGGAGGCAAGTCGAAGATGCAGCTCATAGTGCAATATAGCCCCCACAAGGCCCGCACATCCTTCAACTTCCTTTCTTTTCAGGACCCCACTTTCGGGAAGCCCCTTCAGAGAACGGGACTATCAGACTCATCACCAAGGGGAACACCAAGGAGGCAAGAGGCCTTGCACACGAGGGAATACCCAAGTGGTCTCTTTCAATGATCGTTATACCTGTTTTTACATGCCCGCATGTAGCCTGCTCTTGGATAGGACATATCAAATAGTCCTATTTTTCTCTGCTTAATGCATTACTTGTACACATACGCCTTGCCGTATTATCCAAATAACACTAGGAAATAGTATACAGCGTCAGCTTCTTATTACTATTTTATATTTTCCCTTGAACATTTATTTAATGTTGGATCTGAACACTTTGGTACGATCTGTACGCCAGGGGATTTCTATTGAGCCCCATAATATGGCAATAAAAGTCCGAACACTTTCGACAGTGCGGCACCCCGAACTTATAGCATTATATGCATCAGCTCCGAATCATGTCTTGGGTCAATAGTTGGGTTCGCCCGACTCCCTTGTTTTGGTACCTTACGTTCCATTACATCGGCTAAGGTAGCGCAGGGAGAACTACTGCGATTGTGTCCCGGTTATTCCAGACGAGCACAAGCCGAAAACTGACCGTCATGATGCGGCGAGAGCTGGTCGCTGTCCGTGAGGTACTAAATACTTAAAGATTTTTTCCGCTTAAGGCGAAGAATCGGACTTGCCCGGTTTAGGCGTGTATAGCGCCCCAGTTCAGCCTTCCGAATACTAGGGGCTTCGCTGAAATTTAAAATTATAGACTTCTATGGCCAAGTGAGAGTTATAAAGCCGAATAGTCTGATTGCCTTGTTCGCTATGCTAAACACCTCCTTAAAGGACCAAGAATTTGGATAAAGAGTGTTTGGGTTTTCCACGAACACCCCAGTACTAGTTACAAGGGGGCGAAAGCCGACGACTGGCCTACTTTCAGATTTTGATAAACGGCCGCAGAGAAGGTAATATTTTAAATCAAACAAAGTGTTATATAGCGCAAACAAACTCATTCTCATATTACAAAGATGACATGAGTACATTTACTCAAAGATTATGTTCTTGGGACATTCATTTGCCACAAGCCGAGCGCCTTTCATAACGCCATCATAATATTTTTCGGGGTAACGATGCTCCTTACCCTCCGGGGGTCCGTCCTTCACGAGCTTATCAGCATCCAGTTTGGCCCAATGCATCTTCGCATGGGAAAAGGCCTGTCGGGCACCCTCAATACAGACGGACTGCTTGATAACTTCTAGCCGTGGACAGGCATTCACCATTTGCTTTATCAGGCCAAAGTAGCTGCCGGGCAGGGGCTCGCCAGGCCACATACGGACTATGAGGTCCTTCATGGCCAGTTCGGCCGCATTGTGGAGTTCGACCAATTGCTTCAGTTGGTCACTTAGAGGCATCAGGTGTTCGGTCCCAATGTATTGGGACCAGAATAGCTTCTCTGTTGACCTCCCCTCTTCAGCATGATAGAACTCCGCGGCATCTGAAATGCTGCGTGGCAGATCTGCGAATGCCCCTGGAGATCTCCGAATTCGTGTAAGTAAAAGAAATGACTCCTCCACATGCGTGCTTTGCATAAAGAATGCCTTACCCTCCGCTATCTTCTTGGCCACCTGGATCTCCTGGAGGGCCTTCTGGGCTTCGGCCTTGGCGTCTGTCACGCTCTGGATGGCCTTCGCAAGCTCAGACTCTTGCGTCTTGAAGTCATGCTCCAAAGACTCAAACTTCTTGCCGAGCTCCTGGAGCTCTTGTTGTACCTCTCCCACCCGATCATCTTGCTTCTCGCGCTCGGTGCACTCCGTAGCCGCCTTGGCTTCGGCTGAGGACAGCGCTTTCTTCAGGGCCGCCACTTCGGTCGCGGTTCCTATCAAAAACCATGATGCTTTTTGTTAGCATCATCACTTTTTTCTCCTCTACACGACACACGGACGGGGTTTCACTTACCTTTGTTCTCCTCGAGCTGCTTCTTCACGAGGCCGAGCTCTTCTTCGGCCTGCCCCAGTTCGCGCTTGAGTCCGGCAACCTCAGTCGTGCTTGCAGCGGCGGTCAACAGCAATGCCTGTTTGTTCACATACACAAGTACTATTAGCTTCCTACGGTTTTTTAGTTGACCCTCCGTTTGGCTTTTTATCCTGAACACCAACTAGAGTATCAGGGGCTACTGTCTATTGGGTGATATTTCCTCACACTTTTTCATTACTTACCTCAAAGCTTGTTAGTAGGCTGGTGCAGCCTTCGGTCAACCCGCTCTTGGCGAACCAAACCTTCTCGATCACCGTACTGAGTACGGTGCTCATCATCGATGGAAGCGCCTCGAAGCACTTCCAAAAAATTATCCGATGCCTCCGGCTGGGTGGAGGTCATCGGCACGGCCGGCTCGCTCTCCTTCGTGAGGGGCTGCCTTCTGGAATCCGGAACCTTTGGAGGCTCCGGCACAGTAACTGGCTGGGAGCGAGACTTGCTGTGGCTCTTGTCAGCATAATCCATGAGGGTCTTACCCCCCATGCGCCCGGCGTCTGGGATTTCGCCTTGGGGCATCTCCGGAAACTTCGCCTCCTGCTCTGGTATCCTTCAGGACAACACCTCGGTGTCATCCGCAGGTCGTGGGGAGGTGGCCGTCGGGAGTGAATTCATCTCCGACTCGCCCAGAGACTCCTCCGAAGAGGACACCCCGAGATTGGACCCGGCCGGATTGCATATAGGTGTTCGGCGTTATTACAAGCCATAAGGTCAAAGTCGCACGAAAAGATACTACAGAATGCGGATACTTACGACCTCGCCCGGGGCTTGCCCTTGGGCAGCCACTCCTCGTCGCTATAAGCAGTGGTTGAGGAGTGATCTCGAAGGGACGCCTTTCCCTTCTTCGGCGTCCCGGCCTCCCCCGACGGGGCGGCCTTCCTTTTCTTCTCCTCCCCAGTATGGGGAGGGGGCA